>NC_079194.1:28732160-29032160 GCF_029499605.1 Hyla sarda
CCAGCCGACAAGGCTCTACATGTACCCCATAGAGATACATGGAGGGGGGGTGGCGGCCGCGGCTTCCTGCGGGGTACAGACGTCAGCTTCCAGCAAACTGTCGGGGCCTGTGCAGGAGATCGTGGCGGGGGGGGGGGGGGTACTGCTGAGACCCCCATAACCCCCACTGCACCTCTCATCACCCCATAACCCCCCTGCACCTCTTATCACCCCCATAACCCCCCTTGCACCTTTCATCACCCCCCTGCACCTCCCCCCCTTGCACCTCTCATCACCCCCATAACCCCCCTGCACCTCTCATCGCCCCCATAACCCCCCCTGCACTACTTATCACCCCCATAACACCCCCTGCACCTCTCATCACCCCCACAACCCCCCTGCACCTCTTATGGCCCCCATAACCCCCCTGCACCTCTCATCACCCCCTTGCACCTCCCCCCTTGCACCTCTCATCCCCCCCATAACCCCCTGCACCTCTTATCACCCCCATAACCCTCCTGCACCTATTATCACCCCCATAACCCCCCCTGCACCTCTCATCAACCCCATAAACCCCCTGCACCTCTTATCACCCCCATAACCCCGCTGCGCCTCTTATCACCCCCATAAACCCACTGCACCTCTTATCACCCCCATAACCCCCCTGCACCTCTTATCACCCCCATAAACCCCCCTGCACCTCTCATCAACCCCATAAACCCCCTGCACCTCTTATCACCCCCATAACCCCGCTGCACCTCTTATCACCCCCATAACCCCCCCTGCACCTCCCCCCTTACACCTCTCATCACCCCATAACCCCCCCTGCACCTCTTATCACCCCATAACCCCCCTGCATCTCTCATAACCCCCATAACCCCCCCTGCACCTCTTATCACCCCCATAACCCCCCTGCATCTCTCATAACCCCCATAACCCCCCATGCACCTCTTATCACCCCCATAAACCCCCCCTGCACCTTTTATCACCCCCATAACACCCCCCTGCATCTCTCATAACCCCCATAACCCCCCTGCACCTCTCATCACCCCCATAACTCCCCTGCACCTCTCATCACCCCCATTACCCCCCCTGCACCTCTCATGACCCCCATAACCCCCCCTGCACCACTTATCACCCCCATAACCCCCCCTGCACCTCTCATCACCCCCATAACCCCCCCTGCACCTCTTATCACCTCCACAACCCCCCCGCCACCCGCAAGTTCACTTACCCTGCCGGGGATCGGCGTGAGTCTGCATCTACTCCTGTCACTGCACGGGGGAGGAAATCTCACATCACACCATGGCGGATGCAGCTCTGCATTACACAAGAAGACACAGCAGGGGGAGAGCGAGGACGTACACAGTCCCTCCCCTCCCCCTGCTGAGTCTCCAGAGGACATCATCTACCACGGGAGGTTTCAAGTTTGCACGGGGAAAGGAAAACACAGAGCGGGAGGAGGGGAGGGGACGTACGTGCACAGCTCCTCCTCACATCCCCCTGCTCTGTCTTGGGAGGACGTAAGTTTGCACGGTCAAAATAAGCCACAGCAGGGGAGAGAGGACGTACATGCACAGCTCCTCATCTCCCTAATGACTGCTAATGAACCAGCCCTGTATGATTCTTAAGGGACCCGTGTCCTGGAAATAGGTTAAAAAAAAAAACGAGATGTGTTGGCCTCCCGGCGCCCCTGTTGCTATGGTGCCCTGTGCGGCCAAACAGCTCGCACACCCCAAAGGCTGGCCCTGAGAGGTCCCCAAAGTCAGAGTAACTATGATCAGGTAGGGTTCCTCAGGTGGGACAGCCCCTAGTTGCCTCTCCTCAAGTCTAATTCTCTAATGTTAATACGTGTATATATTTAATAGTAATATATATTTTATAATAATGTATAGTACTTGCCTTGTTTAGCGTCGCAGGACCTTCGGTCTTGTGACCATGTTAATAGCCTCTATGGTATGTTGGAGGACCTTTGGAGGTCCTTGGGTCATGTGTTACCCACAAGTCTTTGTAATGGTGATTGACATCAGTATGGACCAATTAGCGTTAGTCCAGCCCCTGCCCATATAAGGGAGCTGTAGCCAATTATCGCTCTCTTGGGTTGCTGATCTCGTGGATGCCGGACTAACAGGACAGTTCTGCACAACTTTCAACGACACGCCAGGCCTGAAAACCTGCCGGCCTCAGCCGAACCAAAACCGTGAGTTCTAATCTAAACCCCCGCTAATGCTAGCGTGACTACTGGACCGCAAATAAACCCCTAAATCCAGTGGAACAGCGCACAATACTAAAAGACTCTAAATGCTAAAGTCCCAACCTTTGTCAATCTCCAAGGAAAGCCGTTGTTATGCTTAGAGACTGTTATGTTATTGAAGCTTGCAGAAATACTTCAGTAAAAGTTAATCCTGTTTCAGAAAACTCTCCGGTTGTGGACAATCTATTATTATATACCTTCCTATCGCTCTTGGGAAGGGTGGCGGTAGGACAAGCATTACTGAGGAGCCCTAACCCTGGCATCACGAATAGCAAGGGTTAATAAGCACCTTTTAATTACGCACAGCTATGCTCCCCATACCCTACATCCCCCAGGCTATCACACATACAACAGCTGATAAGTACTGGAAGGATTAAGATTTTTAAATAGAAGTCATTTACAAATCTGTTTAATTTTTTTGTCACCAGTTGATTTTAACAAATATGTTTTCCACCGGAGTACCCCTTTAAAGCTTCCGGTAGACTCTCGTGTTTTGTAGAAAATTCAGACTATCCAGTACTTAAGCAATTGCAGCAGAAGGTACACAAAATCACACCTGCCCAGACCACCCATTCACAACTCGAAGCGTTTCGGGCACATGCGTCCGAAACGCTTTGAGATGTGAGCAGGTGGTCTGTGCGGGTGTGATTTTGTTTACCTTTTGCTAAGTGCTGGACTGTCCGTATTTTTGACAAGTATCCAGAGACTTGTTGAATCCGTGCACTGTGTTGGGTGAGCTGGTTTTTCTCTGCTTACTACATTCTCGGGTTAAAGGGGTACTCCCCTGAAAAACTTTTTTTTTTTTTTAAATCAACTGGTGCCAGAAAGTTAAACAGATGTGTAAATTACTTCTATTTAAAAATCATAATCCTTCAAGTACTTTTTAGGGGCTGTATGGTACAGAGGAAATGCTTTTCTGTTTGGATTTCTCTTCTGTCATGACCACAATGCTCTCTGCTGACCTCTGCTGTCCATTTTAGGAACTGTCCAGAGCAGCATATATTTGCTATGGGGATTTTCACCTGCTCTGGAAAGTTCCTAAAATGGACAGCAGAGAGCACTATGGTCGTGACAGAAGAGAAATCCCGAAATAAAAGCATTTCCCCTGTAGTATACAGCCCCTCAAAAGTACTGGAAGGATTAAGATTTTTTAATAGAAGTAATTTACAAATCTGTTTAACTTTCTGGCACCAATTGATTTAAAAAAAAAAAGTTTCCCACGGGAGTACCCCTTTAACCGTGACTATTGCCAAGGTCCCACTTCCCAGCACTGAATACGTAGCTGGTACCTGCCCTCCTGGCTATTTTGATCTGTCTGGTTTCTACCTGTTGGACTTTGCTGATTGTTTAATATACTGTCTTTCAGTGTTGTATTTGTTATTTTGTCAATGCTCTGCATACCCCCACTTCTCACAATACTTGTTCATGATTGCCGCCCCTATGAAGCCCCTGTCATTCAGGCCTTTGCTTTTTCTGTTGCCTTCATACCTGGTGCTAGTGAGCTACACCCCCAATAGGTGCTCTGGTGGTACTCTCTCCACTGATGTTAAAGTGGAAAAGTGGGGAAAAAATTTCAAATCAACTGGTGCCAGAAAGCTATACAGACTTGTAAATGACTTCTATTCAAAAATCTTAACCCTTCCAGTACTTATAAGCTGCTGTATGCTCCATAGGAAGGTGAGTTGTTATTTTCAGTATGACCACAGTGCTCTCTGCTGACTCCTCTGTCCATCTCAGGAACTATCCGGAGCAAGAGAGGTTTGCTATATGGAGTTTATCCTACTATGGACAGTTCCTGACATGGACAGAGGGGTCAGCAGAGAGCACTGTGGTCAGACAGAATAGAAATTAGAAAACAACTTCCCCTGGAGCATACAACAGCTGATAAGTATTGGAAGGATTCATATTTTATATAGAAGTAATTTACAAATCTGTTTAACTTTCTGGCACCAGTTTTTATGAAAAAAAAAAAAAAAATTCCACTAGAGTACCCCTTTAAGCTTCTAGCTTGGTGGTGACATTTTTTTCCCCCTTAATGGCATGCTTTGTCTTTTTCTGCTACATTGTTGAATATTCCTGCACAGTCCCCCTTGATGCATGTAAATGGGGCAGCTCCTGTCTATTGTTGTCTAGGTCCATGGGGCTTGGTGTAGAACATATTTCTAAATGCTGTTAAAAACTGCTCAAACAAGATTTTATTTTCTCTCCTTACTAATGTAAATCATCTACTGCTGCCCGACTTCTGTAACTCCCTATTAGGCTTCGTTCACATCAGCGTTGGACTCTGCTAAAGGGATCCCTGCTGCAAAGTGACAGGAGTTGGGCAGAGAAAAAAAATGCTGCATGCCCGATATTTTTCTCCTGTTAACTCCCCTAAAATAACGGACACTTAATGGACCCAAATTAAAGTCAATGGAATCTGTTGGGACCCGGTGGTGCCCATTGTGCTCCGCCCTGTTCAGGGTCTGTTAGGCGCAAAAAAAAAAAAAAAGCCTAGTGGACCCAGGATGGGGCGGAGCATAGCGGTGATGTAAATCTAGCCCTAGTTGTTACTTATGCTCCTCCTGTCTCCCTGTGACAGTGCAGGAGGGTCCCTTCGTTTTCCTTTTCTTTTTCCCCCTCGTTCTTTCACTATTGGTTCACCCCACCCAATCCCCTATTGGTTTTGGAGTTCTTGGCCACTTTATCTGGTATGTTGATGAGGTCTAATGAAAAATATAGGGAGAATTTATACTTCCTGCTGGATCTACTTCTGTCTTAGGCTCAAAAACTGCATTGGGGATTTTTTCTCAAAAAAAAAAAAAAAATACCAGAGACTGAAAGCAGCTTAAAATAATTTCAGGTATATAAATGATTAGACGGGTACTACCGTGCTGACAACTTATCTGCTATCTAAAGGATAGGGGATAAGTTGCCTGATCGCAAGGGTACCGCCGCTGGAGACCCCTGCGATCTCACACGCAGCACCCCGCTCTCATCTGGCCCCAGAGCAAACATCCGCTCCGGGTCTGATGACGAGGTCAGTGATCGTGATGTCACAGCTCCGCCCCCATGTGACATCACGCTCCGCCCCTCAATGCAAGTCTATGGCCTGCCATAGACTTACATTGAGGGGCGGAGCATGATGTCACATGGGGGCAGAGCTGTGACATCACGATACTCCGGCCCAAGTGATCGGCCTGATGAGAGCGGGGTGCTGCGTGCGAGATCATGGGGGTTTCCAGGTCAAAAGGAGAGAGGGTCAGGTCAAAACTTGAAGATATAGGGAAACATTAGAAATGCAGAAGGTTTCCTTGCTATGTTATTTATTTTTGTTTTGTTTTTCTGTAAAAACAATACAAATAAATAAACAGTAATATATATATATATATATATATATATTTTTTTTTTTTTTTTTTTTTTAAGAGATGCAGAAGGTACAAGTGGAAAGGACTTTACCATAAACGCACATTTTCTTCCTGATCCATTATCCGACTATAAAGTCCGAGGCAGCAGTGTCATCCGGTCCCTTAGGACGTCATTGGAGCTACTCCACATAAGTTCCTCATATTGGTTAAATATGATCTCAACCATACATCTATTTCTCAAATCATTTTACATCACTTTACCTAATTTACCATTAAATTAAAAGCCATTAACTGTTCAGCCTTCAGGTTTTCAATAATTCATAACGTCCTTGTAAATAACCAAAAATGATGAGCAGCAATACGGCACAATGAACCATACCATGTGAGACTGTCTATAATTTCTCTAATGGAAGATCCTCATGTTACCATTAAAACATATTCTTACATGGATTCTACCTTGAACAAATACTTTACCCAACGAAATATACATTTTAAACCAATCAATGCAATATGAAGGTAAATATAGAGTTTCCCCGACATCTGATACTTGACTCTCAAGTCTTTTATAAAATGTAAAACAATGTAATAGAAAGCACCTGAATCATTTCAGAGTTTCCATTACCTCCGATCAAAGAATAAAAAGCTTTCTAGTACAGGAGATAATGC
The DNA here is from genome assembly GCF_029499605.1 of Hyla sarda. Taxonomy (NCBI): domain Eukaryota; kingdom Metazoa; phylum Chordata; class Amphibia; order Anura; family Hylidae; genus Hyla; species Hyla sarda. The sequence continues at coordinate 28,738,407 of NC_079194.1, forward strand.
GGTTCTGTAACAGACCTCTCTTCAAACGTAATCCATTTAATAGTTATATTTCATGGAGAATAACATCTTCTCTTAAGTGCCATCAAGGTTTAATCTGTCAGCCCTTCAGACTCTCCCCCAGAGTTCCAACGTTTAACATTTATTTAGGACGAGTTGTCTCAAGTAGGTCATCAATGATTTCTTCCTCTTTCCTTCAGAACAAAATAAACATTTAGGATACGTTCACACGTACACAGATTTGATGCACAGGACGTTCTGCTGCAGATTTCAATGTAAACTATATGACTGAGCACAGTTTCTAATCTGCAGTTACAAATCCTGTGCATTAAATCTGTGCAGGATCCTGTAAGGGAAAACAACAAATACAAATGCTAAAATAGTAACATAGTTCATAGGGTTGAAAAAAAGAGTCCATCAAGTTCAACCTATAACCCATGTCACGATTCGGCTTCTAGGTAGTGGATCCTCTGTGTCAACGAGGGATTGGCGTGGACCGTGCTAGTGGACCGGTTCTAAGAGGCTACTGGTTTTCACCAGAGCCCGCCGCAAAGCAGGATGGTCTTGCTGCGGCAGTAGCAACCAGGTCGTATCCACTAGCAACGGCTCAACCTCGCTGACTGCTGAGAAGGCGTGGGGCAGAAGGACTAGGCAGAGGCAAGGTCAGACGTAGCAGAAGGTCGGGGCAGGCGGCAAGGTTCGTAGTCAAGATGGATAGCAGAAGTTCAGGTAACACAGGCTTTGGACACACTAAACGCTTTCACTGGCACAAGGCAACAAGATCCGGCAAGGGAGTGCAGGGGCAGTGAGCAGATATAGTCTGGGAGCAGGTGGGAGCCAATTAAGCTAATTGGGCCAGGCACCAATCATTGGTGCACTGGCCCTTTAAGTCTCAGAGAGCTGGCGCGCGCGCGCCCTAGAGAGCGGAGCCGCGCGCGCCAGCACATGACAGCAGGGGACCGGGACGGGTAAGTGACCTGGGATGCGATTCGAGAGCGGGCGCGTCCCGCTGTGCGAATCGCATCCCCGACGGCCATGACAGTGCAGCGCTCCCGGTCAGCGGGACTGACCGGGGCGCAGCAGGGAGAAAGACGCCGTGAGCGCTCCGGGGAGGAGCGGGGACCCGGAGCGCTAGGCGTAACAGTACCCCCCTCCTTAGGGAGGGGGGGAGAGGCACTTCCTATGGCAGGCAGAGTCTCAGTTCTTGATCTCCCCGGTGGTCCAATCAAGGGTGGGAGAATGAAGCCGGAGCCATGGCAGACCGAGGAGGACCTCAGAGGTACAGTTGGGGAGAACGAAGAGCTCAATCCTTTCGTGGTGGGGTCCAATACACATCAGGAGGGGTTCTGTGCGGTAACGCACGGTGCAATCCAGTCTGACTCCATTGACCGCGGAAATGTAGAGCGGCTTGACGAGACGGGTCACCGGGATGCGGAATTTATTCACAAAAGACTCCAAAATAAAATTCCCAGAGGCACCAGAGTCCAAGCAGGCCATGGCTGAGAGGGAGGAGTTAGCTGAAGGAGAAATCCGCACGGGCACCGTGAGACGTGGAGAAGCAGACTTAGAACCAAGAGACGCCACACCCACGTGAGCTGGGTGCGTGCGTGCGTTTCCCAGACGTGGAGGACGGATAGGGCAATCCACCAAGAAATGCTCGGTACTGGCACAGTAAAGACAGAGATTTTCTTCCCTACGGCGATTCCTCTCTTCCTGGGTCAGGCGAGACCGATCCACTTGCATGGCCTCCTCGGCGGGAGGCCCAGGCGTAGATTGCAACGGATACTGTGGGAGAGGTGCCCAGAGATCTAAGTCTTTTTCCTGGCGGAGCTCTTGGTGTCGCTCAGAAAAACGCATGTCAATGCGGGTAGCCAAATGGATGAGTTCTTGGAGGTTGGCAGGAAACTCTCGTGCGGCCAGCACATCCTTGATGCGACTGGATAGGCCTTTTTTAAAGGTCGCGCAGAGAGCCTCGTTATTCCATGATAACTCGGAAGCAAGAGTACGAAATTGGATGGCGTACTCGCCCACTGAAGAATTACCCTTTACCAGGTTCAACAGGGCAGTCTCGGCAGAAGAAGCTCGGGCTGGCTCCTCGAAGACACTTCGGACTTCAGCGAAGAAGGACTGGACTGTGGCTGTGGCAGGATCATTGCGGTCCCAGAGCGGTGTGGCCCAAGACAAGGCCTTTCCTGAAAGAAGGCTTACTACGAACGCCACCTTAGACCGTTCTGTAGGAAACAAGTCCGACAACATCTCCATCAAATTTGTCCGGCAGGGACAAGCGGAGGCTAGGAGCGGCCACTCGCTGCGGAGGAGGTGCAGGAGCTGGCGGAGGAGATGGTTGCTGCTGTAGCAGAGGCAGAAGTTGCTGTAACATGGCGGTCAACTGCGACAGCTGCTGTCCTTGTTGGGCAATCTGCTGCGATTGCTGAGCGACCACCGTGGGAAGGTCAGCGAGACTTGGCAGCGGTACCTCAGCGGAATCCATGGCCGGATCTACTGTCACGATTCGGCTTCTAGGTAGTGGATCCTCTGTGTCAACGAGGGATTGGCGTGGACCGTGCTAGTGGACCGGTTCTAAGAGGCTACTGGTGTTCACCAGAGCCCGCCGCAAAGCGGGATGGTCTTGCTGCGGCAGTAGCAACCAGGTCGTATCCACTAGCAACGGCTCAACCTCGCTGACTGCTGAGAAGGCGTGGGACAGAAGGACTAGGCAGAGGCAAGGTCAGACGTAGCAGAAGGTCGGGGCAGGCGGCAAGGTTCGTAGTCAAGATGGATAGCAGAATTTCAGGTAACACAGGCTTTGGACACACTAAACGCTTTCACTGGCACAAGGCAACAAGATCCGGCAAGGGAGTGCAGGGGCAGTGAGCAGATATAGTCTGGGAGCAGGTGGGAGCCAATTAAGCTAATTGGGCCAGGCACCAATCATTGGTGCACTGGCCCTTTAAGTCTCAGAGAGCTGGCGCGCGCGCGCCCTAGAGAGCGGAGCCGCGCGCGCCAGCACATGACAGCAGGGGACCGGGACGGGTAAGTGACCTGGGATGCGATTCGCGAGCGGGCGCGTCCCGCTGTGCGAATCGCATCCCCGACGGCCATGACAGTGCAGCGCTCCCGGTCAGCGGGACTGACCGGGGCGCAGCAGGGAGAAAGACGCCGTGAGCGCTCCGGGGAGGAGCGGGGACCCGGAGCGCTAGGCGTAACAACCCAATAGATTCCAGGGACTTTGGACTGTCATGTTGCCCCAACTCATCCACAGTGGTGTTTGACGTTCTCCTCTGCTCATGGGTTGTGTAAATCTCCGAAACTTTTGATAGATTTGCTTATATTTGCCATTGGATTCGATGCAAATTCAACAGTTCATTCATATTCAGGCAAAAACATTGCAAAAAGCGACACTGCTAAGGAAGCTATACCGGCTGTTCTAGAGGTAACAGACAAATTCCACCAGGTTTCAGGGTTCTTTATTATGATAAGTCTCTGGCCCTTTCTCTTTAATGGGATACTCCAGCGCTAAGACATCTTATCCCCTATCCAAAGGTTAGGGGATAAGATGCCTGATGGCGGGGGTCCCGCCGCTGGGGACCCCCATGATCTTCCGTGCCGCACCCCGTTAAAATCAGCCCCCGGAGCGTGCTCGCTCCAGGTCTGATTACAAGCAATCACGGGGTCGGAGCATAGTGATGCTACGGCTCCACCCCCGTGTGATGTCACGCTCCACCCCCTCAATGCAAGCCTATGGAGGGGGCGTGACAGTCACGCCCCCTCCATAGGCTTGCATTGAGGGGGTGGGGCATGACATCACATGGGGCGGGGCCGTGACGTCACTATGCTCCATCCCCGTGATCGCCAGTAATTAGACCCGGAGCGAGCACGTTCTGGGGGCTGATTCTAACGGGGTGCAGCGCGGAAGATCACGGAGGTCCTTTGGATAGGGGATAACATGTCTTAGCACCGGAGTACTCCTTTAAAAATCATCCAAGCAGGGATGGGCCAAAAGGTTCCTGTTTAAGTGGTAGTCTGATGCTCTTACATATCTGGGAGTTAGCACCCTCCTTGTCTCCACTCTGGGTGTGGTATTACAACTTGTCTCCATTCACTTCAATGGAACTAAGCTGCAGAACGACCCCCAAACTGGAGACAAACAGGGAGAGGTCTTTGAAAGAAAAAAAAAGGCCTGTTTTTGATTCCTGGAATACCCCTTTGGAGAGGGAGTAAGAATTTTGAATACGGGGGGTTTGGCTGCTGGAACCCCCTTGGTCTTCGGGCTGGCACCGCATCGTTCTGAACACAGAATTTTGGAGCTCCTGTGTTCGTGAAGTAACGCCACGCCCCCTGGACCATCATGCCTTCTCTACAGATATGGATGGAGGGGGCATGATGGCCCACGTGATCAGACATCTTATCCCCTATCCTTTGTATAGGTAATAAGATATATAGGTGTAGAGTACTCCGTTAAACTTTTTCATCCACATAATCTTTATAAATTCAATATCAGTCCTCTCCTTTTGCTAAGTTAGTTAATTGAATGTAAATGTACGTCCTGATCTGCTGGGACTTAGCGCACCAGGACATACATTATGTCCTGTACATGAACTGGTGCCTTGTAGAAGGTGAGGAAGAAAAAATGAAAACACAAAAATAAAACTGGCTTGATCCTTAATGGGTTAAATTACAGCAAACAACATTTCTGGGTGAAATTAATTTACCTAATCTATAGGTTTACAGCGCTGTGGCTAGTTTACACTATGCTATGGACTGATTGGGGGGCAGATTCTCTAGTCCTACGTTACTTGTAACCCTCTGAGGTCCCTCCCATTCTCAAAGATAATTCACTCATATGGTGTACCATTCAGCCATTGGCTGTCCAGACTTGCTGGGAGTTGTAGTTTTGCAACATCTGGAGGACCACAGTTTGAGAACACTGACTTAGATGCCACAGACAGGACAAGGCTAAAAACTAGACAAACAGGTCAGAACTACAACGTCAATGTTCAAATTAAATACATCTGAACATAAAACCAACAGGATTAAAAACAGAACTAAGCTGAAATCAAGAGCCCAGCTAGAACATATCACAAAAAAGCAAGCAAAGCAGAAAATAGATGGCACACCAAAAAATATCAAGAAAATATGCTTTATTATGCAAACTACCACATACATTTAAAAACACTTAAAAAGGAGGTCCATACTACTGACCACCTTGAGCCATGGAGAGGGACCCCAGAGCTAGTCTGGGACTCCCCCCCAGAACAGGGACACCCATATAAACACAATGTAAAGTGCAATCTTATCACTAGGACAACCAGCCCCACACAAATAAAGTGCAGTGTATAGTAAACCGAAAAAGGCAGCTCCTCTGAACTATCACACAGTCATGTATATAGTAATGTAAGTTTGGTAAGCCTCTGGGGTAGGGGTAGTGTAGTCAGGGTATTGCTTCAGTATATCAGGGGTTAAGGTTAACCCTATTGTTCGTGAAGCCAGGCTGAGGGCTAGTATGCTGAGGTAATTCTCCGGCCTATCGCCGCCCTTCCCAGTAACGACAGGTGCAGGCATATAATGACTGAAGGTCCACAAGGTGGCTGAACTTGAACTTGGATAAACTTTACTTAAAGCGGTACATCCAATGAACAGTAACAATCTCATTAATATAGTCTCCATACACTTCAGTGACTGACAGTTGTTGCGGAGCTTGACTTTTGATATAAGTATTAGAAGTTAGGGTAATTTGCGAAGATCCGTCCGGATTTAGGGGTTAGATATGGTCCGGTGATCTTGCAGAGTGCTTAGGGATTGATACACTCACAGTTTTGTAAAGATCAGCCGTCGCCGCAAGGCTCGGGCCTAAACTCACTGATGACAGCAGCGCAGATCCTTCCCTGTCAACAGCCCACGAGGAAAGAGAGTGAGCAATGGCTGCCGCTCCCTTATATGGGCAGGGGCAGGGCCGTTTTGGATTGGTCCAAGTCAGCTGTCACTCACCATTACATAGCCTGATGGGTAAACACCTGACTTCTTCCAAAGGTCCTTGAACTACAAACCATAGAGTCTTTGGAATGCATCACGTGACCCCCAGGTCCTGCGACGCTAACTAGGCAAGTACACTTACTATATAAATATATACATCATATTTAAAAAAATTTAATTACAAAAGGGGTGACAAGGGGCTAGATAAGGATGAGGACCCCACCTACACCTAGGGACTCTGACTTTGGGGACCCCACCACAAGGAAACGGATGCAATCGGGTGCCGGGACACTACAAACCCCCTTACTTAAAATAAGTAGACCCTGACGCCTGTCCCCTAAGGCAGAGGGACTAGGACACACTTAAGCAGGATCTCTAACTAGACAGAATCTATATCCTGACAAACTTTTATACACATTAGGTACTTTTAAATCTACAAGACATTTTCTAGGCATTTAAAAATTTTTGTAGACTAGTAATCCTACTAGACATCTAAGAAGGCTTCTAAGACATTTATGAAGTTATCTAAGCAATTATGAAGCTATCTAAATAATTATGAAGTTATCTAGACCTTTAGTTTCTAGCTTCTAAAACATTTTTTATTAAGCTTACTATACATTTTAAAGCTTACTAGACAATTAGTCAGCTATCTAACATGTAGTTTCTAGCTCCTGAGGCATTTTATTAGCACTCTACACATCTTTATGAGGCTAACTAAACATTAGCACAGCTCTTTATCTCACACATTTTATTCGGCAACAATGAGTTTCCTGTTAGTACACATAAGGTATACTGGCTAGCCGGAAGCTAGGTCACAGTAAGATTGGCTGCTAGGGTCTATCGGCTACACGCTACTACCCCTAGAGCACTTCACATAACCTACCTAGGTTACTTTAAGAATTACGTGTTTCATTTGTTAGCTCGCAAGAGCACCTACTAGCCAGGTAGAGCATCTCACACATGCAAAGAAGGAGAAGAAGAAGTGTACCTAACAGTGGCAGGAATTGAATTCCAATAGGCTACAATCAAAGTATTTTCTTAAGTGAGATATTTACTTTGGTGTATGTACTAGAGAAGCTTGAGGTAGTACATTTAAGTCAGTTAGTTAAGGTACTATGTGTGCAAGTACTATTTCAAGGGCAATCTTCCCTTTTGTTGAGACAGGTGCTAGCGATGGGCGACAGCAATAATACTACCCTCGGAGGAGCCGGGGTGTCACCTATTTAGCAACTACTAAACACATTTAGCATTCTATACATTTGTATGTACAAGAATCATTTACATTTTTAGTGTTGAGTGTACACGTGCAGCACTGTACACTCAACAAGTCAGCTGTCACTCACCGTTACATAGCCTGATGGGTAAACACCTGACTTCCTCCAAAGGTCCTTGAACTACAAACCATAGAGTCTTTGGAACGCATCACGTGACCCACAGGTCCTGCGACGCTAACTAGGCAAGTACACTTACTATATAAATATATACATTATATTTAAATAATTTAATTACAATTGGGGTGACAAGGGGCTAGATAAGGATTAGTGTTGAGCGGCATAGGCCATATTCGAATTTGCGAATATTCGCGAATATATGGACGAATATTCGTCATATTCACGAATATTCGCATATTCGTAATATTCTCGTTTTATTTTCGCATATGCGAATATTCACGTGTGCGAAAATTAACATTTGCGAAAATTTGCATATACAAAAATTAGCATAAGCGGAAATTCGCATATGCGAAAATTTGCATATGCTAAATTTTCGCAAACGCTAAAATTCGCACACCAGTTTCACACAGTAGTATTAGAGCCTTCTTACACCACATAAGCTGGAAGCAGAGAGGGGTGATCACTGTGATGTGTACTGTGAAAAAAAAAAAAAAAAAGAATATTCGTAATTACGAATATATAGCACTATATTCGCGAATATTCGCAAATTCGCGAATATGCGATATTCGCGAATAAAATTCGAATTGCGAATATTCGCGAGCAACACTAATAAGGATGAGGACCCCACCAACACCTAGGGACTCTGACTTTGGGGACCCCACCACAAGGCAACGGATGCAATCCAGTGCCGGTACACCACATAAGGATCAACACAGAATTATATTGCTGTGCATGAAATGAATCCTGAATCACAAATAATGTATACAGAGCTGCATAATTATAACTAGTCAAGTACATCAAGGAACATTAGGTTATCAAAGGAATGGATAGTTATACATCACAGATTCATGGAAAGAGCGGGTGTCCCCCCCCAAAAAAAAAACCTAGGTCCCCACGCGTTCCGTCACTCTGGGTGACTTCCTCAGGGGCGCATGGCTCTGATCTGCCCATCATATCTTTATATATCATTGTAATTAAGTACCTCAGTGCCGGCAGGTGTGGATCCCACCTCCCTTCACACACACGCTCACCAGCTGAGCCCAGCTAGAAGGCTGAGGAGGAATCAAATATCCCTCCTCCGTTGCTGATTGGCCCGGGCTTGTAACTCCTCACTGACCAGAACACAACATGTAAGCCCTGTCCAGGTGCGATCATTACACTCTGCTATTTCTGATTTGATTCTGAGATTTGATTAGTACAATTTTACTATCTTAAAAAATTAAAAGGGGTTATCCACCATAAAGTGATTTTAGTACCAGGGCCGGCCTTTGGGGTGTGAGAGCTGTGCGGCCGCACAGGGCGCCATAGCAACAGGGGCGCCAGGAGGCTGACACATCTAATTTTTTTTTTAACCTATTTCCAGGACACGGGCCCCTTAAAGGAGTAGTCCAGTGGTGAACCCAGTGGTAAACAACTTATCCCCTATCCTAAGGACTGGGGCCCCCTGCGATCTCCTGTACGGAGCCCCAACAGCCCGCGGGAAGGGGGCGTGTCGACCTCCGCACGAAGCGGCGGCCGACACGCCCCCTCAATACAACTCTATGGCAGAGCCGAAGTGCTGCCTTCGGCAATCTCTGGCTCTGCCATTGAGATGTATTGAGGGGGCGTGTCGGCCGCCGCTTCGTGCGGAGGTCGACACCCGCTATCTGGCCGGAGAGCCTGGCCCCCGTACAGAGAGATCGCAGGGGGCCCCAGCGGTCGGACCCCCCCGCGATCTCAAACTTATCCCCTATCCTTAGGATAGGGGATACGTTTTTCACCACTGGACTACCCCTTTAAGAATCATTGCAGGGCCGGTCCATTAGCAGTCATTAGGGAGATGATAAGCTGTGCATGTACGGCCTCTCTCCCCTGCTGTGGCTTATTTTGACCGTGCAAACTTATGTCCTCCCAAGACAGAGACGGGGGATGTGAGGAGGAGCTGTGCACGTACGTCCCCTCCCCTCCCCCCGCTCTGTGTTTTCCTTTCCCCGTGCAAACTTGAAACCTCCCGTGGTAGATGATGTCCTCTGGAGACACAGCAGGGGGGAGGGGAGGGGCTGTGTACGTCCTCGCTCTCCCCTTGCTGTGTATGCCTGTGTAATGCAGAGCTGCATCCGCCATGGTGTGATGTGAGATTTCCTCCCCCGTGCAGTGACAGGAGTAGATGCAGCCTCACGCCGATCCCCGGCAGGGTAAGTGAACTTGCGGGTGGCCGGGGGTTGTGGAGGTGATAAGAGGTGCAGGGGGGTTATGGGGGTGATGAGAGGTGCAGGGGGGGTTATGGGGGTGATAAGTGGTGCAGGGGGGGTTATGGGGGTGATGAGAGGTGCAGGGGGGTTATGGGGGTTATGAGAGGTGCAGGGGGGTTTATGGGGGTGATAATTTGTGCAGGGGGGTTATGGGGGTGGTAAGAGGTGCAGAGGGGTTATGGGGTGATAAGAGGTGCAGGGGGGGTTATGGGGGTGATAAGAGGTGCAAGGGGTAGGTGCAGGGGTTTATGGGGGTGATGAGAGGTGCAGGGGGGTTATGGGGGTGATAAGAGGTGCAGGGGGGTTATGGGGGTGATGAGAGGTGCATGGGGGGTTATGGGGGTGATAAGAGGTGCAGGGGGGATTATGGGGGTGATAAGAGGTGCAGGGGGGTTATGGGGGGTGATAAGTGGTGCAGGGGGTGTTATGGGGGTGATAAGAGGGGCAGGGGGGGTTATGGGGTTGATGAGAGATGCAAGGGGGGAGGTGCAGGGGGGGTGATGAGAGGTGCAGGGGGGTTATGGAGGTGATGAGAGGTGCAGGGGGGTGTTATGGGGGTGATAAGAGGTGCAGGGGGGTTTATGGGGGTGATAAGAGGTGCAGGGGGGTTATGGGGGTGATAAAAGGTGCAGGGGGGGGGTTATGGGGGTCTCAGCAGTAACCAACCCCCCTGCACCTTTTATCACCCCCATAACCCCCCCTGCACCTCTTATCACGCCCATAAACCCCCCTGCACCTCTTATCACCCCCATAACACCCCCCTGCACCTCTCATCACCTCCATAACCCCCCTGCACCTCTCATCACCCCCCTGCACCTCCCCCCTTGCATCTCTCATCACCCCCATAACCCCCCCTGCCCCTCTTATCACCCCCATAACACCCCCTGCACCACTTATCACCACTCATCTTCTGCACAGGCCCCGGCAGTTTGCTGGAAGCTGACGTCTGTACCCCGCAGGAAGCCACGGCCGCCACCCCCCCTCCATGTATCTCTATGGGGTACATGGAGGGCCGTGTCGGCCGGCGCTCTGTGCGGGGTACGGCATGCCCCCCCTTCCAGCCGACTGCCAGGGCTCCGTGCAGGAGATAGCGGGGGGCCTAATGCTCGGACCCCCCGCGATCTATAACTTATCCTTAAAATAACATTGGGGGCAGGCCACGGGGGGGGGGGGGGGGGAGGGGCGCCACAAGGTTAGCTTGCACAGGGTGCCTGAACACCTAAGGCCGGCCCTGTTTGGTACTTACCTGCCAGACAGTAATTGACATGCTTAGGAAGGATCTGTGCTTGTCTTGGAGCTAAATAGCTAAGTTGTGAGTTTACCATAACGCTGTGGCTATCTTTTTGTGAACTGGCTATTTCCTGTTGGAGTTCGTTCCCTTAACCCCTTAAGGACCCATTTTGGCCTTAAGGACTCAGACAATTTAAAGGAAATCTATCATCTGGGACTCGGCTACACGTCATTCTAGCTGGGCGGAGCTGCCGCCCGGCTCATGAATATTCATGAACTTATCCTCATGCGCGGTCCTCCCCACCAGACCTAGAAAAATGAGTTAGACTACGAGGATAAGTTCATGAATATTCATGAGCCGGGCAGCCGCTCTGCCCAGCTAGAATGACGTGTGGCCGAGTCCGAGATGATAAGACCTCCCACTGAGTCCCAAGGCAGGGAATAACAGAAAACTAAAAATATAGATATCTGAAGAACCGCTGAACCATTTTTAACCAGGTAAGAAGCGTTTTAATCAGGATCACCCGCACTACAAGCCTGTGTAACAGGTTTAGTGCGGGTGATTCTGATGACAGATTTCCTTTAATTTTTACGTTTTCATTTTTTCCTCCTCGCCTTCTAAAAATCATAACTCTTTTATGTTTTCATCCCCAGACTAGTATGAGGGCTTGTTTTTTGCGCGACCAGTTGTCCTTTGTAATGACATAACTCATTATATCATAAAATGTATGGCGCAACCAAAAAACACTATTTTTGTGGGGAAATTAAAAAGAAAAAGGTAATTTTGCTAATTTTGGAAGGTTTCGTTTTCACGCTGTACAATTTATGGTAAAAATTACATGTGTTCTTTATTCTGAGGGTAAATACTATTAAAATGGTACCCATTATTACATACTTTTCTATTATTGTTGTGCTTAAAAAAATCACAAACTTTTTAACCAAATGAGTACGTTTATAATCCCTTTATTTTGATGACCTCTAACTTTTTTATTTTTCCGTATAAGCGGCAATATGAGGGCTCATTTTTTGCGCCATGATCTGTACTTTTTTTTGATACCACATTTGCATATAAAAAACTTTTAATACATTTTTTATAATTTAAAAAAAAATAAAATGTATAAAAAAAGTAGCAATTTTGCACTTTTTTTTTTCCGTTCACGCCGTTCACCGTACGGGATCATTAACATTTTATTTTAATATTTAGGACATTTACACACGCGGCGATACCAAATATGTCTATAAAATTAATTTTTTATGCTTTTTGGATGTAAAATAGGAAAAAAATTACGTTTTACTTTTTTATTGGGGGAGGGGATTTTTCACTTTTTTTTTAGCGTTTACTTTTATATTTTTTTACATTTTTTTTACACTTGAATAGTCCCCATAGGGGACTATTCATAGCAATACCATGATTGCTAATACTGATCTGTTCTATGTATAGGACATAGAACAGATCAGTGTTATCGGCGATCTTCTGCTCTGGTCTGCTCGATCTCAGACCAGAGCAGGAGACGCCGGTAGCCTGAAGGAGGAAGGTGAGGTGACCTCCGTGCGGTGTTCTGAATGATCGGATCCCCGCAGCAGCGCTGCAGGCGATCTGATCATTCATTGAGATCGCGCACTGCCGCAGATGCCGGGATCTGTATTGATCCCGGCACCTGAGGGGTTAATGGCGGACGCCCGCAAGATCGGCGGCGATCAGCAGCCGGGATCAGCCGCGCATGATCAGTTGCTCCGATGCCCGCGGTTATGCACAGGATGTAGATGTACGTCCTGGTGCGTTAAGTACCACCGCACAGGACGTATATTTACGTCCTGCGTCCTTAAGGGGTTAAACTACAACTCCCATGTTTCCTGGTTTGTAAGTGTGAGGTCCCTCCCACACATCAGTCACCCCACCCATTGAAACCCCCGTTTCAGGGCCCATTCGGCATAAGAAAATGGGTCGAATGCAAACAGCAATGTGAACCTAGCCTTGAAAATGAATGTTGGGGCAAAAATTACAGAATAATTACAGGACCACCATGAAACACAGGTACAGACACTATATTATGAACTACTCTAACCTCACAGCCCCTGTAGCATAGTCCAATATAAGATCATTTGGAATACCCCTTTAAAATTTTAGCCTAGTTATCCGATACTTCAGTGGTCAGTGAGGCTGAGTATGTGATGTGTAGATCTGTTGCATATGCCGTCATGAATAGCAAAAAAACGAAGTGTGAAAATAGCAAATCGAATCCCTAGCCAAACTCTTTTTGTCCCTGGATCGGGTTTGTTAGCCTTAGAGATCACATCAGAAAACTCATTTTGACAACAGGCTGTTGTGTGAAATCATCAATAAAATATAGAATAACTATAGAAGAACTGACCAACTAAATACAATAATCTTATTTCTGCCACCTCAAACCTTTCTTACTGATTACGTATTTCACCCTTCACTGACCTGCAATGTTTTGTCCCTCACGTCAAAAATAGTCTAGTTACTTCTTTAAAAGTTTAGTCTTTTTTTTTATTTTGTTTCAGCTACTATTAGAAATTTATTACAAAATACTACAAAAAAAAAAATATTTCTAAAATACATTCTTAGGACAGTTTGGATTGAAACCACATGACTTTGGGTATTTTCACCATAGGTAGATTAGTGGCAGAATGTTTGCAGCTTCCCTTATTTATTTCAATAGGGTTTACGACACTGTCTAGGCCTATAGCAATCCGTCTTGACAAATTAACGAATAATGGAGCAAATTTCTTTAAAGAGGTTATCCAACATAATGTGATTTTAATTCTTACCTGCCAGACAGTAATGGACATGCTTAGGAAGGATCTGTGCTTGTCTTGGGGCTATATGGCTATGTTGTGAGTCCACTATAACACTGCAGCTTTCTTTTTGTGAAATGGCTATTCCTGTTGGAGTTCCCTCCCTCCAACTACAATCACCAGGATCCCTAGTTTGTAAGGGTGAGATCACTTATCTTCCTCCCACACATCAGTCGCCCCACCCATTACAGCACAGCTAGGCTCCTTTCCATGCGTTCTGTGCTTAAAAGCAACAATTCCCTGCAGCCCTGTGAAGAATGGTATTTCACCCACCCAGCAGTTTCTCCACCCATTGAAGCACAGACAGGATCTCTTTCAGGCTTCTCTTTCCTGACTAGTGATGTAATGTCTTGGGCCACACTGCAACCTGGGAAAAATCTGAGAAAATACAAATTTTGTATGCTGCTAAAAATTAACATCGGGGCAAAGATCACATAAGAATTGGAAGACTGACCATCAAACACAGGTACAGACACTAGAGATGAGCGAATGTTTAAAAAATTTGATTTGGCCGATTTGCCGAATTTTGCAAAAAAATTCCGTTCGGTCCGAATCTATTTGCGGCAAGTCGCTATTAAAAACGGCTATTTCTGGGCTACAGAGAGCCTCAATAAGGGTTTAGAACACTTTGCTTTGTCGTAACACGCATATGGAGTGTGCTGGGTTAGTGAAATAATACTGTTACTCAGTATGACATGCAGATTGTTTTGGAAATGTCTTTCATGCCATGAGAATGTAGTGACAAGAGTCACCTTCTATTCAGCACTTATCTGGCTTTTATGTAGAGAAATTATTTATTTAAATTCTATTACATTTTATTTAAAAGTCACTTTTCATCAATTATAAAACGAAAACGTTAAACGTTAAGGACTCAGCCCATTTTGGCTTAAGGACTCATCAAATTTTCTTTATTTGTTTTCTATTTTTCCTCCTCGCCTTCTAAAAATCACAACTTGTTATATGAGGGCTTGATTTTTGCGCGACTAGTTGTCCTTTGTAATGACATCACGTATTTTACCTTAAAATGTATGGCGCAACCAAAAAAAATACTATAAGCAGTCAGCAGGAGGGAAAGAAACACCTACACACTCAGAACTAAGCAGCAGTTGAAGCGCAGGATGACACACAGGACGGGACATACAGGTAGCCTAGGTGATTCCGGCCTCTTCTGTTCTTTTCTTTTGCTCTGCTGCAAAAAAATACTATATGTGTTGGGAAATTGAAAAGAAAACCTTTTAAGAAATTTTGAAGGAGACATATAGTGGCTGAATGACACAGCGTGGAGGTGTCATCAGCATGAGGCAATCATATGGTGGTGTACGTACAGTTTAAATTTATGAGAGGAGGACTATGCGCTCCAATGCAAACTGTATAAGGCTACAAATACAAGTGTGTAACTTTGGCTGGCCTTTCACAGAAACCAAATTAGTTTAATAGGAACATTTATAAAAGGACACCACGTAGGTGTACATACAGTTTACACTGGTCAGAAGAGGACTATGTGCTCCACTACGCTTAAAACTGTATTAGACTACAGAAACAAGTGTGTAGCTTTGGCTGGCCTTTCACAGTAACTAGGCCCAAATTAGTTTGACAAGAAAAAAAACTTACACCACGTAGGTGTACATACAATTTACACTTATGAGAGATGGATAATATGCTCTGCTTAAAACTGTATTAGGCTATAAAAACAAGTGTGTAGATTTGTCTGGCCTTTCACAGTAAGTAGGACAAAATTAGTTTGATTAAAAAAAAAGTACACCACCTATGTACACACAGGTTACACTTATGAGAGGACAATATGCTCAGCTACACAATCTGTATTAGGCACTGTAATCAGGTGAGTATGGCTTTTCTTGCTCACCCTAACTGGCCCCTGTTAGCTTTAGAGTTGTTGTACACTTAACTGCAGCAGTACAAAATTGCTGTGTAGTAGAGCCTAGTACAGTATTATTATGCACTAATGGCCGGTGACAATGGCTTTTCGTGCTCAGCCTATCTGGCCTCTGTTAGCTTTAGAGTTGTTGTACACACAACTGCAGCAGTACAGAATCGCTGTGTAGTACAGTCCAGTACAGTATTATTAGGCACTAATAGCAGGTGACAATGGCTTTTAGTGCTCACCCTAACTGGCCCCTGTTAGCTTTAGAGTTGCTTTACACCCCACTGCAGCAGTACAGAATCGCTGTGTGGTAGAGCCTAGTACATTATTATTATGCACTAATAGCAAGTGACAATGGCTTTGAGTGCTCAGTCTAAGCTTTAGAGTTGCTGTACCCCACTGAAGCAGTAGAGTCGCTGTGTATTATACCCAAAAGTGTACTTTCTCTCTCTCTTCCCTGTGAGTGCTTTTCTGCAGTTATTTTGGCTTGTGGTGAATCACTGCTGTAAAGCTGTTTTTCTGTGCAACACACACAATGCTCTATCTCTCCCAGCAATGAAACGCTCTCTCTGAAATAAAACGCTAAAATGGCTGGCCGCAAGATGGTTGCCGATTATATAGGGCTGTGACATCACAGGGCTGGCTGCTGATAGGCTGCATCTCGCATGTGATTCAGGGTCATCCCACCTATCCTTGTTCCCGCCTTCCCAGGATTCCTTGGCCCATGTCCTCATATGTGGATCCGCCATTTTAGATGCCCTGTAGCCTGGACCGCACTAAATGCAGTTTAATGAAGAGATTTGCATGATAGAATTGCAGCAATATTCACATTCATTGCAAATTGAAATTTTCCTTAAATTCGTAACAAATTCGGACACATCAGATTGGATTCGCTCATCCCTAACTGACACCATAGCATGAATCACACCAACTTTACAGCCTCTGTGAGCCATTCACACTGCTGGATACATAAACTCATGATTTATCCTTTATCATCAATCTCCATGGTATAACCAAATTCCATATTGCTCAGACCAGGAAGCAATTTTCCAGCATTAAATATGTGTTCACCTTAACCTCAGCTTCACATTGGTGACTAAATAGAAAATTGTGGGGTCTTCTCCTATGGGAGTCCATCAACTTCAAGGTTGGATGTGTGTCAAAGATGTCCTTCTGTGTATCCCCGTCTATTCATGGTTTTATGAGTTAATGTCACCTTCCTGCCAACTTCAATCATTCTGGTTTTTACTTCATCTGTCAACATCAATCATTGTGAATGGTCTGAACAACAACTGAACCCGACCACATTATACATTCTAGATTGTCTGATGAGATAACTGTATTAAAAGAAAATCTACATATGTAGCTAATAAAATAACATATCTATCTATCTATCTATCTCATATCTATCCATATATCTATCTATCTCATATCTATCTATCTCATATCTATCTCTCATATCTCATATCTATCCTATCTATCTATCTATCCATCCATCTATCTATCTATCTATCTATCTATCTATCTATCTATCTCATATCTATCTAACTCATATCTATCTCTCATATCTATTCTATCTATCTATCTCATATCTATCTATCTATCTCTCATATCTATCTATCTCATATCTATCTATCTATCTATCTATCTATTTCAGATCTATCCATCTATCTATCTAATATCTATCTAATATATTTATATCTATCTCATATCCATCTATCTATCTATCTATCTATCTATTTATCTACACCAAAAAGAAGGTACTGCAGCACTCCAGAGTAGATAAAGGCGAATCAAATTTATTGACCTGACATCATCTTTGATGTCAGGTCAATAAATTTGATTCACCTTTATCTACTCTGGAGTGCTGCAGTACCTTCTTTTTGGTGTGGATATCTACATCTCCCCTGACCCGGGATATTTCACTGCTGGCACCCGCTGATTTTTCACCTCTGTGGTAGTGCTGCTCCATTGGTTCTTTTATCTATCTATCTATCTATCTATCTATCTCATATCTATCTATCTATCTATCTATCTATCTATCTCATATCTATCTATCTATCTATCTATCTCATATCTATCTATCTATCTATCTCATATCTATCTATCTCATATCTTTCTATCTATCTATCTATCAAGGTTGTAGAAAAAAAGTAGCACTCTCATATCTATCTATCTGTTTGATATCTATCTATCTATCTATCTATCTATCTATCTCTCAGATCTATCTCATATCTATCTATCTCATATCTATCTCATATATATCTATCTATCTATCCATCTATCTCATATCTATCTATCTCATATCTATCGGATATCTATCTATCTATTTATCTTTCTATATTTCTGTATCTATCTATCTGTATCTATCTACCTATTTATCTGTCTGCACACTCCGTGGCTGGTGATGGGTATTACAGGGGTCGGAGTTCCATGAGATGTCACGCTCCGCCCCCTCAATGCAAGTCTATGGGAGGGGGCGTGATGGCCGCCATGCCCCCTCCCATAGACTTGCAGTGAGGGGGTGGAGCGTGATGTCACGAGGGGCGGGGCCATGAAGTCACGATATTCCGGCCCCTGTATCTCCCGTCATCAGCCACGAAACTATCACTCTCCCTCCCATAGACTTGCATTGGGGGCGTGGTGTAACATTACGAGGGGAATGTCACGGCCCCCACAGCCCGCGCTTAGTGATCAGAACTAATTATTCTGAACGCTGGGGCAGTGGAATACCCCCTTAAACTGACTTTTGCTTTCTGGTTTTTTGTTTAAAATATATTCAGACATAGACATAAAACGGCATCTCTGCAAGTGTCCTGCTCTATTTCACAATGATAAAGATAAATTATGAGGATTAAAAGGTCCGGGTGAACTCCACTGTGGTTGTCCCCGTTTTCTGTTTCATACATACTGGGACTTCAGGTCAGATCCACAATCTGCCATTGCCTTAGGCAGGATTAATCTGTTACTTAGCTATGGCCTAAGGCTTTTCCAAACAAGAGACAGAACCTTTACTTCCGGGGTCAGACCAAACCCAGCAGGGATTTTACCCGTATATAACACTATCCACAATCGTTTATAATAATTTCACTTTGCAATTCACCAAGGTATTTGCTGACTACATATAGATATATAGGCAATTGCCTTTGCACATGAAGGGTAAAAGGATTTAAAAAAAAAGGTCATACTATTATTATCCTTAATATCGATTAGACATGTTTGTATGGTAAAAATTAGGTAACTTAAAAATGTTTTATCTGCCAGTCTTCATTATTATTTTGTATACTTATTTACATATTTGGGCATAAAATTTACTCCATCCATATCATCATCGATAGCACTAACTTTGTTCCTCTTTATAGATCAATTAGATCTGATTTGACCAAATGGAATTACCCCTACATTTCTTGGTTGGGTAGGGTGAATGTGATAAAGATGGTGGTCCTAACTAAGTTATTGTACTTGTTTAGGTCACTGCCTGTTTCTGTAATAAAGTATGACTTGCTTGCTTTACAAAGGGACACCTTTAATTATATCTGGTCGAACAAACGACCGCGTATTTCCAGGCGAATCATGCATTATAATAGGAAATCTGGTGGCCTATCGCTGCCCAATTTTCTTAGGTACTATTATGCTGCAAGATTGGCACAACTAGCGTTGGTGAACGCTCTGGATAGAGCACCTCACTGGACGAGACTAGAGGAGACCTTATTGACCCCCTATTCATATGCCCTATAGCTACGCTGGTCCCTACGTCGGCGCAGATTGCCCTCTATTCATTATCTCTCTGGCGTCTGGTTCGCTTCAAATTCTGCTTGCAATCTTCAGCTTCTCCTCTGACACCTTTTTTTTGCAGCCCTCTTTTCTTGCCTGGCCTTCCTCCCTCCCCTTTCCATTGGTGGATTGATAAAAAACTTTTGCGATTGCATGACTTTTTTGACCATCGCTTGCTCCACACACTATCGTCTCTCAAACAAAGATATGACATGCCCGACAGTGAATCCTTTAGGGCCCATCAGATATTCTCCTATTATCGTACTGTTCTTGGTAGCACATCTACCCTACAACCTACTATGTATAAAGCCTTTATTCTCTATAGACCCGTAGATATCGGGCTTCTCACCTTATTGTATGCTCATATTAACGATCCCCCCCACTGATCAGAAACTGCCTTTTATGATCGCATGGGAAACGGACTTACACCAGACCTTGTCTCTGCCTCAATGGAGGGAGGGCTGCTTGGTTTTGGGGAAGGGGAGTTGGCAAGTGACATTGATGGAGACAGCATTGAAGGTTCTGCACCGTGTATACATGGTCCCCTAGCGACACCACTCGATTTACCCTGAAGTTTCCCCTCTATGTTTCCGTGGGTGCGGTCAACGGGGAACCATGTATCATATTTGGTGGGGTTGTCCAGTGGTGGTGGGCCTATAGACGACTGTCTTAGATCTTTTAAGCTCCCTTTTGAATACTTACGTGCCACGCACCCCGGCTTTTTGCTTGCTTGGTAATAAGCCAAAGAGAATGACCTTTAGTAACTTTTGTCTTGCTCAATTTATATTGATGGCTACTAGGATTTATATAGCATCACAATGGAATAAATCCTCCTTGGCCTTTGAAAAGTTGGTGGACAGAGTTAACCTCATTATGCTCAACGAAAAATTATCTGCTATTAGAGATGATACTGTGTCCTTATTTGATCGTTTGTGGGAACCGTGGTTTTCTTCTGCTCATTGTCCTAATATGCGTTGCAGTCTATCACTTTATTGACCTATTTCTTTAGGGGATATGGGAGTTCTGTTGTACACTGTCAGGGATGACCAGCCGTCAAAAGCCGCATACCTTTTTTTTTGTCTATATGATTTTGTGCCGATTGTTGATATGATGTTAATATCTGATGCATCACTTGTACCATTTGTTTCTTTGGTTATGGCCTGGTTAGGCCGTTGTTTCTTTATCATCTATGTGCTTTTATTTGTCTGTAATATGTAAGCATATCAATAAAGCATTTTATATACTATTTGATATACTTATTTATATTTTCATTTGTTATGTATTTATTTATTTATGTTTTTTATTTTTTTATTAAACATAGAAAATACTGATTTGTACATTTCAACCTAAAGAAAATATTTTGGACATGTAAGAATGTAAAAAGATGCAGCCCTGCACCCCTGATGAGACAAGATTTTACAGTTTTAGTCAAATCAAGAAATTTGAAGAAAATAAAATAATATTTTCAGGTTCATTGAATCACCAAAATACCTTGTTGACTACCTTTAAAATGACTTGTTTGTATGTATTTTTTCTACAGAGCCAGATACTGAAACATGTTCTATTTTTTTCTCAGTCCCCTTCATATATTGCTTTGGAGCTTCTGTTGGGCTCTACATTTGCAACATTTCAAAGAGGTTTTGATTTTGAGCACATAGACATCAATGGGCAAAATGGAGTCCAACTGGGGCTACACTTGGTCCATTTCCTGAATGCATGTTCTTTCTGTAAGGGACTGACCAGAGTGATTTGGAATAAGGCCTGGTCATTGGAGCTAGACTAGATGGGGCCAGGATTTTACTGTAGACTTTGTGGGTTTTTTCTCATGACTGGCCCCCTTCCCCTTAAAATCCCTTACAAACCCATCACCCATTCCACCACCCACCATTCTTCACATAAAAAACCTGACACACGTTGTGGTGAAAATGGGCAAGTCAGGCCCGTTTATTAACAATTTTTACATATACGTAAAAGTATTACATAAACCAACATTTATTCAAAACATTTTCTTCACTCACCAACCTAGGCACTAACATTTTACCCCTGGCCGCATTCACCTGACCCAGGGGCACCCTCAAGCATTAATGCATGCTCCCAACAACTCTTGGGGCCCCGAAATATCACCTGGAGGCACATTCATCTGTGTCCCCAACAGCTGTCAACACCATTCCTTTAAGCCAAACTCTGCAATTGTCATCAATTAATCCCACCAAGGACCCCTTTTACCTGCCTAAACCTAGAACATCAGCGGCAAACCCAGAAAAAACTAGGGCAGGTGGGCGAGACCTCTCTTGTTGCTTCTCCCACCGGAGTGAGCTCTCCTCACCTCTGGCAACAAGCTCACACTTCAGGCTCCTCCACTTAAACTTTTCCTGACCCCTATGCCCCTCATGTCACCCATGTACATCTTCCCCATTAAAGGGCCAGTTACCTCACAAACTCCCGAATGCTCCCTAATCCAAAACTGGGTGAAGGGGTCTCTAACGCCCCCGTCACGCCGCCACTGTGCTATCAGGTGTCCCTTCGCTCCCATTCCGAGAATAAAACAGTATACAGAGAATGGTGTGATCACGATTAACCCCTTAAGGACAATGGACGTAAATGTACGTCATGGTGCTGTGGTACTTAACGCACCATGACATACATTTACGCACCACCATGACTATGCACACCAGACCGGTGCTCGCGTCATGTGCGGCAGGTCCCGCTGCTATCAGCAGCCAGGGACCCGCCGGTAATGGCGGACATCCACGATTGCACATATGTCCGCCATTAACCCCTCATATGCCGTGATCAATACAGATCACGGCATCTACGGCAGTTTAAATGGATGATCGGATCGCCTGCAGCGCTGCCGCGGTGATCCTATCATCCAGCATGGCGGCCGGAGGTCCCCTTACCTTGCTCCGGCCATCTCACGGGGTCTTCTGCTCTAGTCTGAGATTGAGCAGACCAGAGCAGTAGATCACCAATATTACTGATCAGTGCTGTGCTCTATGCATAGCACTGAACAGTATTAGCAATCAAACGAGTGCTATAGGTAGTCTCCTATGGGGATTATTAAAGTGTAAAAATGAAAGTAAAAAAAAAAAAAATCCCCTCCCCAATAAAAATGTAAAATGTTCTTTTTCCCCATTTTACCCCCATTAAGTGTAAAAAAAAAATTTATACACATATTTGGTATCGCCGCGTGCGTAAATGTTCAAACTCTTAAAATATAAAGGTATTGATCCCGTACAGTGAACGGCGTGAATGTAAAAATTTAAAAAGCGTTAAATTGCTACTTTTTTGTCACATTTTATAAAAAAAATTATTAAAAGAAATAATAAAAGTTTTATAAACACAAATATGGTATCAATAAAAAGTACAGATCATGGCGCAAAAAATGAGCCCTCAGCTGCTTATACGGAAAAATGAAAACGTTATAGGACGTCAAAATAGAAGGATTTTAAACATACTAATTTGGTTAAAAAGTTTGTGATTTTTTTTTAAGCGCAACAATAATAGAAAAGTATATAATCACTGGTTAAATTGGTTACACAAAAAACAAGCCCTCATAGTAGTCTGTGGATGAAAACATAAAAGAGTTACGATTTGCAGAAGGTGAGGAGGAAAAAACCAAAATACAAAAATAAAATTGGCCTGGTCCTTAAGGTCAAAATGGGCTTGGTCCTTAAGGGGTTAAAGGAGAAGTCTAGTGGTAAAAAAAACTCATCATCTATCCGCAGGATAGGGGTATACGTTTTAGATTACGGGGTCTGACCGCTGGGGCCCCCGCGATCTCCTGTACGGAGCCCTGGCACTCCCTGGTAGTGGCGTGTCATGGCTCCACACGAAGCAAGGGCTACATGCCCCCTCCATGTAGCTCTATGGAAGAGCCATTCGGCTGTCTTCAGCGCTCCCATAGAGCCATATGGAGGGGGCATGGAGGCCCCCACATAGGGCAGGGGTCATGACACACCACTCTGGGGGTGAGCTGGGGCTCCATACAGGAGATTGTGGGGGTACTAGCATATAGGGGATACATTTTTTTTATCACAAGACTTCCAGAGCAAGGTGATCCTGTGGATTGGACAACTTGCCAATGAAGACGATCAGTGGAGAATGTCAGGGATCTATCAGATGAACTCAGATGAGATGCTCTTTCTGAGTGTTGCTGTGTAAGAGGGGGCGTGAAAGAGGAGTTTCAAAAACTGTGATTATCTGTTGTGCGGAGTGAATCTGTGGAGTGGGTGCGACTGCCTATAGCCCACATTCATATTTTGGGTAAGTTTTTCTCTTTTGCACATAGTGGGATAACTGTTAGAGTTTAAACACCCTTTTTCATTTTTTTTTTTTTTTTCTCTGTTCCACCTCTAGGGGGAGGAGGAGTAGATTGGGCACAGGTGTATAAATCTTAGCTTGGGACTCTTATTGAGAGCTTGCTCTTTCTGAGTGTTGCTGTGTAAGAGGGGGCGTGAAAGAGGAGTTTCAAAAACTGGAGTTTGAAAGCAGGAGGTTGAGATCGCTGTGAGTTTTAATTTTTGAACCCACAAGGTCTACAAAAAATTTTAAGTGTAATTTTGACTGTCTGTTTTTTTCCTATACATTTGTGAAATCCCCATAACTAGATGGCCTCCATGTTGGAAAATGCAGTCCAATGTACATCCTGTTCAATGTATGCAATCCTTGAACAACAGTTTGAGGGTGCATATTGTTGTGCGAGATGTGTGCTAGTTGTCCATTTGGAAGCCCAGATCCTGCATCTAGAGGGGCGACTGGCAACAATGAGAAGCATTAACAACATGGAGAGGAGTCTCCTGCTCACTGAGCAGGCACTCTCGAGAATAGAGGTGGGGGAGGACAGTAGGACGGAGTTGCAGGACAGTCAGGCAGTTAGCTGGGTTACAGTTAGAAAGAGGGGTAGGGGAAAAAGTGTCAGGGAGGCTAGTCCTGAACTGGCACACCCCAACAAGTTTGCCCGCTTGGCAGATGAGGGGGATGCCATTACAGAGCTAGCAGAACTGCAGCAGGATACCGCCTCTGACCGCCAGGGGGGTGTCTCCTCCAGTAAGGAGGGAGGGAGGAGTACAGGGCAGGCCAGACAGGTACTAGTGGTGGGGGACTCAATTATTAGGGGGACAGACAGGGCAGTCTGTCACAAAGACCGGGATCGCCGAACAGTGTGTTGTCTGCCTGGCGCACGAGTTCGGCACATCGCGGATCGGGTTGACAGGTTGTTGGGCGGGGCTGGAGAGGACCCAGCAGTCATGGTACATATTGGCACCAATGACAAAGTAAGAGGTAGGTGGAGTGTCCTTAAAAATGATTTCAGGGACTTAGGCCGCAAGCTTAAGGCAAGGACCTCCAAGGTAGTCTTTTCTGAAATACAACCAGTACCACGAGCCGCACCAGAGAGGCAGCGGGAGATCAGGGAGGTAAACAAGTGGCTCAGAAGCTGGTGTAGGAAGGAAGGGTTTGGGTTCATGGAGAACTGGGCTGACTTCGCTGTCGGTTACCGGCTCTACCGTAGGGACGGGCTGCACCTCAATGGGGAGGGTGCAGCTTTGCTTGGGGAGAAGATGGCTAGAAGGGTGGAGGAGTGTTTAAACTAGGGACTTGGGGGGAGGGAACCTACAGCAAAGAGGGGGAAGATAGTGTAGATAGAGAGGTGGGAATTATAAATGTACATGGGGGTGGAGCGGAGGGAGGGGTTAGAATAGTTAATAGGAATAAGCTTCATAGAAAAATAAAACTTACACCCTTGAATCCCATTAACCCCAATAACATAAAGGATGGAAATGTAAAGTGTATGTTCACAAATGCCAGAAGCCTAGCAAATAAAATGGGGGAGCTTGAGGCCTTGATACTGGAGGAACATATTGATATAGTTGGGGTCACTGGACTCCTCGCATGACTGGGCTGTCAATCTGCAGGGGTTTACATTGTTTCGCAAGGATAGAATGAACAGAAAAGGTGGTGGAGTCTGTCTGTATGTAAGAAGTGGTATGAAAGTCAGTGTGAACGATGCCATAGTGTGTGATGATTCTGAGGAGGTGGAATCACTGTGGGTAGAATTACAAAAGGAGGGAAATACTGAAAAAATAGTATTTGGGGTAATCTACAGACCCCCTAATATCACTGAAGAGATAGAAGTTCGGCTTCATAAACAAATAGAGAGGGCTGCCCGGGCAGGTACAGTGGTAATAATGGGAGATTTTAACTATCCAGATATAGATTGGGGTCCGGGGTTGGCTAAAACTACAAAGGGGCGACAATTCCTAAATTTATTGCAGGATAATTTTATGGGCCAGTTTGTGGAGGACCCAACAAGAAGTGATGCCTTGTTGGATCTGATCATTTCCAACAACGCAGAGCTGGTTGGTAATGTAACTGTGCGGGAAAACCTTGGTAATAGCGACCACAATATAGTTACTTTTGACTTAAAATGTAGAAAACAAAGACAGGCGGGGAAGGCAAAAACATATAACTTTAAAAAGGCAAATTTCCCTGGGCTGAGATCTGCATTACAGGACATAGACTGGGGAGAGGTGTTGTCAAATACTGATACAGAAGGTAAATGGGACATCTTTAAATCAACTCTAAATAACTATACAGCTAAATATTTACCAAAGGGGAACAAATATAAACGATTAAAACTAAATCCTACATGGCTGACACATGATGTTAAAAGAGCAATAAACAACAAAAAAATAGCCTTCAAAAAATACAAATCTGATGGGTCAGCGATAACATTTACACAGTACAAGGAGCTTAATAAAATCTGTAAAAATGTAATAAAAACAGCAAAAATTCTAAATGAGAGACAGGTGGCCAAAGAAAGCAAAACTAATCCTAAATATTTTTTTAGATATATAAATGCAAAAAAACCAAGGACAGAGCATGTAGGACCCCTTAATAATGATAATGGGGTGGTTGTCACAGGCGATCAAGAGAAGGCGGAGCTACTGAATGGGTTCTTTAGTTCTGTATACACTATGGAAAAAGGAGCTGACATTGGCCGGGTCAGTGCTGATAACACATCATGTAATGTACTGAACTGGCTTAATGTAGAGATGGTACAAGGTAAGTTAAGTGATATAAATGTAAGCAAATCCCCAGGACCGGATGGACTACACCCAAGAGTTCTTAGAGAGGTAAGTTCAGTAATATCTGTACCCCTGTTCATGATATTTAGAGATTCTCTGGTGTCTGGTATTGTGCCAAGGGACTGGCGCAAGGCGAATGTGGTGCCAATCTTCAAAAAGGGCTCTAGGTCTTCCCCAGGAAACTATAGACCGGTAAGTTTAACGTGCATTGTGGGTAAATTGTTTGAAGGACTTATAAGGGATTACATACAGGAATACATAGGGGATAATTGTATTATAAGTGATAGCCAGCATGGGTTTACTAAGGATAGAAGTTGTCAAACCAATCTAATTTGCTTTTATGAAGAGGTGAGTAGAAGCCTTGACAGAGGAATGGCTGTGGATATAGTGTTTCTGGATTTTGCTAAAGCGTTTGATACTGTCCCTCATAGACGTCTGACAGGTAAGTTAAGGTCTTTGGGTTTGGAAATTTTAGTTTGTAACTGGATTGAACACTGGCTCATGGATCGTACCCAGAGAGTGGTGGTCAATGATTCGTACTCTGATTGGTCCCCGGTTATTAGTGGTGTACCCCAAGGTTCAGTACTGGGACCGCTGTTGTTTAATTTATTTATCAATGATATAGAGGATGGTATTAACAGCTCTGTTTCTATCTTTGCAGATGACACCAAGCTTTGTAGCACAGTACAGTCTATAGAGGATGTGCATAAGTTACAAGATGACTTGGATAGACTAAGTGTCTGGGCATCCACTTGGCAAATGAGGTTCAATGTGGATAAATGTAAAGTTATGCATCTGGGTATGAGGTTCAATGTGGATAAATGTAAAGTTATGCATCTGGGTACTAATAACCTGCATGCATCGTATGTCTTAGGGGGGATTAAACTGGCAGAGTCACTGGTAGAGAAGGATCTGGGTGTACTTGTAGATCACAGACTACAGAATAGCCCGCAATGTCAGGCTTCTGCTTCCAAAGCCGGCAGGATATTGTCATGTATCAAAAGAGGCATGGACTCAAGGGACAGGGACATAATACTCCCCCTTTATAAATCATTGGTACGGCCTTACCTGGAATATGCTGTTCAGTTTTGGGCACCTGTCCATAAAAGGGACACTGCGGAGTTGGAAAGGGTGCAGAGACGCGCGACTAAACTAATATGGGGTGTCACGATTCGACTTACAGGTAGTGGATCCTCTGTGTCAGCGAGGGATTGGCGTGGACCGTGCTAGTGGACCGGTTCTAAGAGGCTACTGGTGTTCACCAGAGCCCGCCGCAAAGCGGGATGGTCTTGCTGCGGCAGTAGCAACCAGGTCGTATCCACTAGCAACGGCTCAACCTCGCTGACTGCTGAGAAGGCGTGGGACAGAAGGACTAGGCAGAGGCAAGGTCAGACGTAGCAGAAGGTCGGGCAGGCGGCAAGGTTCGTAGTCAAGATGGATAGCAGAAGTACAGGTAACACAGGCTTTGGACACACTAAACGCTTTCACTGGCACAAGGCAACAAGATCCGGCAAGGGAGTGCAGGGGCAGTGAGCAGATATAGTCTGGGAGCAGGTGGAAGCCAATTAAGCTAATTGGGCCAGGCACCAATCATTGGTGCACTGGCCCTTTAAGTCTCAGAGAGCTGGCGCGCGCGCGCCCTAGAGAGCGGAGCCGCGCGCCAGCACATGACAGCAGGGGACCGGGACGGGTAAGTGACCTGGGATGCGATTCGCGAGCGGGCGCGTCCCGCTGTGCGAATCGCATCCCCGACGGCCATGACAGTGCAGCGCTCTCGGTCAGCGGGACTGACCGGGGCGCTGCAGGGAGAGAGACGCCGTGAGCGCTCCGGGGAGGAGCGGGGACCCGGAGCGCTAGGCGTAACAGTACCCCCCCCTTAGGTCTCCCCTTTTCTTTGTCCGGTAACTGCCTCCCCTGGGATGAGGACACCGGGAAAGAATGGAGGGTTTTCTCAACGGCAGGCAGTACAGCAGGAGTGGGAATGGGGAGGGAGGGCAGAGGGCGAAGCCTGGCACGGGGCAGTGTGTCACCAGGACGGGGGCCATGAGGAGGCACTGAGGCTTGCCTGACGGGACTGGGAGGGGGGGGAGAGGCACTTCCTATGGCAGGCAGAGTCCCAGTTCTTGATCTCCCCGGTGGTCCAATCAAGGGTGGGAGAATGAAGCCGGAGCCATGGCAGACCGAGGAGGACCTCAGAGGTACAGTTGGGAAGGACGAATAACTCAATCCTTTCGTGGTGGGGGCCAATACACATCAGGAGGGGTTCTGTGCGGTAACGCACGGTGCAATCCAATCTGACTCCGTTGACCGCGGAAATGTAGAGCGGCTTGACGAGATGGGTCACCGGGATGCAGAATTTATTCACAAAAGACTCCAAAATAAAATTCCCAGAGGCACCAGAGTCCAAGCAGGCCACGGCTGAGAGGGAGGAGTTGGCTGAAGGAGAAATCCGCACGGGCACCGTGAGACGTGGAGAAGCAGACTTAGAACCAAGAGACGCCACACCCACGTGAGCTGGGTGCGTGCGTGCGTTTCCCAGACGTGGAGGACGGATAGGGCAATCCACCAAGAAATGCTCGGTACTGGCACAGTACAGACAGAGATTTTCTTCCCTACGGCGATTCCTCTCTTCCTGGGTCAGGCGAGACCGATCCACTTGCATGGCCTCCTCGGCGGGAGGCCCAGGCGTAGACTGCAAAGGATGCTGTGGGAGAGGTGCCCAGAGATCTAAGTCTTTTTCCTGGCGGAGCTCCTGATGTCTCTCAGAAAAACGCATGTCAATGCGGGTGGCCAAATGGATAAGTTCTTGCAGGTTGGCAGGAATCTCTCGTGCGGCCAGCACATCCTTGATGCGACTGGATAGGCCTTTTTTAAAGGTCGCGCAGAGAGCCTCGTTATTCCATGATAATTCGGAAGCAAGAGTACGAAATTGGATGGCGTACTCGCCCACTGAAGAATTACCCTGGACCAGGTTCAGCAGGGCAGTCTCGGCAGAAGAAGCTCGGGCTGGCTCCTCGAAGACACTACGGACCTCAGCGAAGAAGGACTGGACTGTGGCTGTGGCAGGATCATTGCGGTCCCAGAGCGGTGTGGCCCAAGACAAGGCCTTTCCTGAAAGAAGGCTCACTACGAACGCCACCTTAGACCGTTCTGTAGGAAACAAGTCCGACAACATCTCCATATGCAGGGAACACTGAGACAAAAATCCACGGCAGAGTCTGGAGTCCCCAACGGGTAAGTGACCTGGGATGCGATTCGCGAGCGGGCGCGTCCCGCTGTGCGAATCGCATCCCCGACGGCCATGACAGTGCAGCGCTCTCGGTCAGCGGGACTGACCGGGGCGCTGCAGGGAGAGAGACGCCGTGAGCGCTCCGGGGAGGAGCGGGGACCCGGAGCGCTAGGCGTAACATGGGGCATGGAACATCTTAGCTATGAGGAGCGATTAAAGGAGTTTCAACTGTTTAGTCTTGAGAAGAGACGTTTAAGGGGGGATATGATAAACGTATATAAGTATATTAATGGCCCATACAAAAAATATGGAGAAAAACTGTTCCAGGTTAAACCCCCCCAAAGGACGAGGGGGCACTCCTTCCGTCTGGAGAAGAAAAAGTTTAGTCTCAAGGCGCGACACGCCTTCTTTACCGTGAGGACTGTGAATTTATGGAACTGTCTACTGTTACGCCGAGCGCTCAGGGTCCCCGCTCCTCCCCGGAGCGCTCGCCACATCCTCGCTACTGCAGCGCCCCGGTCAGATCCACTGACCGGGTGCGCTGCGATACCGCCTCCAGCCGGGATGCGATTCGCGATGCGGGTGGCGCCCGCTCGCGATGCGCACCCCGGCTCCCGTACCTGACTCGCTCTCCGTCGGTCCTGTCCCGGCGCGCGCGGCCCCGCTCCCTAGGGCGCGCGCGCGCCGGGTCTCTGCGATTTAAAGGGCCACTGCGCCACTGATTGGCGCAGTTGTTCTAATTAGTGTGTTCACCTGTGCACTCCCTATCTATACCTCACTTCCCCTGCACTCCCTCGCCGGATCTTGTTGCCATTGTGCCAGTGAAAGCGTTTCCTTGTGTGTTCCTAGCCTGTGTTCCAGACCTCCTGCCGTTGCCCCTGACTACGATCCTTGCTGCCTGCCCCGACCTTCTGCTACGTCCGACCTTGCTCTTGTCTACTCCCTTGTACCGCGCCTATCTTCAGCAGTCAGAGAGGTTGAGCCGTTGCTAGTGGATACGACCTGGTTACTACCGCCGCTGCAAGACCATCCCGCTTTGCGGCGGGCTCTGGTGAATACCAGTAGTAACTTAGAACCGGTCCACTAGCACGGTCCACGCCAATCCCTCTCTGGCACAGAGGATCCACCTCCTGCCAGCCGAATCGTGACAGTAGATCCGGCCATGGATCCCGCTGAAGTTCCACTGCCAGTTGTCGCCGACCTCACCACGGTGGTCGCCCAGCAGTCGCAACAGATAGCGCAACAAGGCCACCAGCTGTCTCAACTGACCGTGATGCTACAGCAGCTACTACCACAGCTTCAACAATCATCTCCTCCGCCTGCTCCTGCACCTCCTCCGCAGCGAGTGGCCGCTTCCGGCCTACGACTATCCTTGCCGGATAAATTTGATGGGGACTCTAAGTTTTGCCGTGGCTTTCTTTCACAATGTTCCCTGCACTTGGAGATGATGTCGGACCAGTTTTCTACTGAAAGGTCTAAGGTGGCTTTCGTAGTCAGCCTTCTGTCTGGGAAAGCTCTGTCATGGGCCACACCGCTCTGGGACCGCAATGACCCCGCCACTGCCTCTGTACACTCCTTCTTCTCGGAAATTCGAAGTGTCTTTGAGGAACCTGCCCGAGCCTCTTCTGCTGAGACTGCCCTGCTGAACCTGGTCCAGGGTAATTCTTCCGTTGGCGAGTACGCCATCCAATTCCGTACTCTTGCTTCCGAATTATCCTGGAATAATGAGGCCCTCTGCGCGACCTTTAAAAAAGGCCTATCCAGCAACATTAAAGATGTTCTGGCCGCACGAGAAATTCCTGCTAACCTGCATGAACTCATTCATCTAGCCACTTGCATTGACATGCGTTTTTCCGAAAGGCGTCAGGAGCTCCGCCAGGATATGGACTTTGTTCGCACGAGGCGTTTTTTCTCCCCGGCTCCTCTCTCCTCTGGTCCTCTGCAATCCGTTCCTGTGCCTTCCGCCGTGGAGGCTATGCAAGTTGACCGGTCTCGCTTGACACCTCAAGAGAGGACACCACGCCGCATGGAGAATCTGTGCCTGTACTGTGCCGGTACCGAACACTTCCTGAAGGATTGTCCTATCCGTCCTCCCCGCCTGGAAAGACGTACGCTGACTCCGCACAAAGGTGAGACAGTTCTTGATGTCAACTCTGCTTCTCCACGCCTTACTGTGCCTGTGCGGATATCTGCCTCTACCTTCTCCTTCTCTACCATGGCCTTCTTGGATTCCGGATCTGCAGGAAATTTTATTTTGGCCTCTCTCATCAACAGGTTCAACATCCCGGTGACCAGTCTCGCCAGACCCCTCTACATCAATTGTGTTAACAATGAAAGATTGGACTGTACCGTACATTACCGCACGGAGCCCCTCCTAATGTGCATCGGACCTCATCACGAAAAAATTGAGTTTTTGGTCCTCTCCAATTGCACTTCCGAAATTCTCCTTGGACTACCGTGGCTTCAACGCCATTCCCCAACCCTTGATTGGTCCACAGGAGAGATCAAGAGCTGGGGTACTTCTTGTTTCAAGGACTGTCTTAAACCGGTTCCCAGTACTCCCTGCCGTGACCCTGTGGTTCCCCCTGTAACCGGTCTCCCTAAGGCTTATATGGACTATGCTGACGTATTTTGCAAAAAACAAGCTGAGACTTTACCTCCTCACAGGCCTTATGACTGTCCTATTGACCTCCTCCCGGGCACTACTCCACCCCGGGGCAGAATTTATCCTCTGTCCGCCCCAGAGACTCTTGCTATGTCTGAATACATCCAGGAAAATTTAAAAAAGGGGTTTATCCGCAAATCCTCCTCTCCTGCCGGAGCTGGATTTTTCTTTGTGTCCAAAAAAGATGGCTCCCTACGTCCTTGCATTGATTACCGCGGACTTAATAAAATCACGGTAAAGAACCGCTACCCCCTACCTCTTATCTCAGAACTCTTTGATCGCCTTCAAGGTGCCCACATCTTTACCAAACTGGACTTAAGAGGTGCTTATAATCTCATCCGCATCAGGGAGGGGGACGAATGGAAAACTGCATTTAACACTAGAGATGGACACTTTGAGTATCTGGTCATGCCCTTTGGCCTGTGCAACGCCCCTGCCGTCTTCCAAGACTTTGTTAATGAAATTTTTCGTGATCTCTTATATTCCTGTGTTGTTGTGTATCTGGACGATATTCTGTTTTTTTCTGCCAACCTAGAGGAACACCGCCAGCATGTCCGCATGGTTCTTCAGAGACTTCGAGACAATCAACTTTATGCCAAAATGGAGAAATGTCTGTTTGAATGTCAATCTCTTCCTTTCCTAGGATACTTGGTTTCTGGCCAGGGACTACAAATGGACCCAGATAAACTCTCTGCCGTCTTAGATTGGCCACGCCCCTCCGGACTCCGTGCTATCCAACGTTTTTTGGGGTTCGCCAATTATTACAGACAATTTATTGCTCATTTTTCCACTATTGTGGCTCCTATCGTGGCTTTAACCAAGAAGAATGCCAATCCTAAGTCCTGGTCTCCTCAAGCGGAAGACGCATTTAAACGGCTCAAGTCTGCCTTTTCTTCTGCTCCCGTGCTCTCCAGACCTGACCCATCTAAACCCTTCCTATTGGAGGTTGATGCCTCCTCAGTGGGAGCTGGAGCGGTCCTTCTACAAAAAAATTCTTCCGGGCATGCTGTTACTTGTGGTTTTTTTTCTAGGACCTTCTCTCCGGCGGAGAGGAACTACTCCATCAGGGATCGAGAACTACTGGCCATTAAATTGGCACTTGAGGAATGGAGGCATCTGCTGGAGGGATCAAAATTTCCAGTTATCATTTACACCGACCACAAGAATCTCTCCTATCTCCAGTCTGCCCAACGGCTGAATCCTCGCCAGGCCAGGTGGTCTTTGTTCTTTGCCCGTTTTAACTTTGAAATTCATTTTCGCCCTGCCGACAAGAACATTAGGGCCGATGCTCTCTCTCGTTCCTCGGATGCTTCGGAAGTAGAGGTCTCTCCACAACACATCATTCCTCCTGACTGTCTGATCTCCACTTCTCCAGCCTCCATCAGGCAAACTCCTCCAGGGAAGACCTTCGTTTCTCCACGCCAACGTCTCGGGATTCTCAAATGGGGTCACTCCTCCCACCTCGCTGGCCATGCGGGCATCAAAAAGTCTTTGCAACTCATCTCTCGCTTCTATTGGTGGCCGACTCTGGAGACGGATGTTGTTGATTTTGTGCGGGCCTGTACTGTCTGTGCCCGGGATAAGACTCCTCGCCAGAAGCCTGCTGGTCTCCTTCATCCTCTGCCTGTCCCCGAACAGCCTTGGTCTCTGATTGGTATGGACTTTATTACAGACTTACCCCCATCCCGTGGCAACACTGTTGTTTGGGTGGTCGTTGATCGATTTTCCAAGATGGCACATTTTATTCCTCTTCCTGGTCTTCCTTCAGCGCCTCAGTTGGCAAAACAATTTTTTGTACACATTTTTCGTCTTCACGGTTTGCCCACGCAGATCGTCTCGGATAGAGGCGTCCAATTCGTGTCAAAATTCTGGAGGGCTCTCTGTAAACAACTCAAGATTAAATTAAACTTCTCTTCTGCTTATCATCCTCAATCCAATGGGCAAGTAGAAAGAATTAACCAGGTCCTGGGTGACTATTTACGGCATTTTGTTTCCTCCCGCCAGGATGACTGGGCAGATCTTCTACCATGGGCCGAATTCTCGTACAACTTCAGAGTCTCTGAATCTTCTTCTAAATCCCCATTTTTCGTGGTGTACGGCCGTCACCCTCTTCCCCCCCTCCCTACTCCCTTGCCCTCTGGTTTGCCCGCTGTGGATGAAGTGACTCGTGACCTTTCCACCATATGGAAAGAGACCCAAAATTCTCTTTTACAGGCTTCATCTCGCATGAAAAAGTTTGCCGATAAGAAAAGAAGAGCTCCCCCCATTTTTTCTCCCGGAGACAAGGTATGGCTCTCCGCTAAATATGTCCGCTTCCGTGTCCCCAGCTACAAACTGGGACCACGCTATCTTGTTCCTTTCAAAATCTTGTGCCAAATTAATCCTGTCTCTTACAAACTTCTTCTTCCTCCTTCTCTTCGTATTCCTAATGCCTTTCATGTCTCTCTTCTTAAACCACTCATCATCAACCGTTTCTCTCCCAAACTTGTTTCTCCCACTCCTGTTTCCGGTTCCTCTGGCATCTTCCCCGTAAAGGAGATACTGGCCTCCAAGACGGTCAGAGGGAAAAAAAATTTTTTGGTCGATTGGGAGGGCTGTGGTCCTGAAGAGAGATCCTGGGAACCTGAGGACAACATCCTAGACAAAAGTCTGGTCCTCAGGTTCTCAGGCTCCAAGAAGAGGGGGAGACCCAAGGGGGGGGGTACTGTTACGCCGAGCGCTCCGGGTCCCCGCTCCTCCCCGGAGCGCTCGCCACATCCTCGCTACTGCAGCGCCCCGGTCAGATCCACTGACCGGGTGCGCTGCGATACCGCCTCCAGCCGGGATGCGATTCGCGATGCGGGTGGCGCCCGCTCGCGATGCGCACCCCGGCTCCCGTACCTGACTCGCTCTCCGTCGGTCCTGTCCCGGCGCGCGCGGCCCCGCTCCCTAGGGCGCGCGCGCGCCGGGTCTCTGCGATTTAAAGGGCCACTGCGCCACTGATTGGCGCAGTTGTTCTAATTAGTGTGTTCACCTGTGCACTCCCTATGTATACCTCACTTCCCCTGCACTCCCTCGCCGGATCTTGTTGCCATTGTGCCAGTGAAAGCGTTTCCTTGTGTGTTCCTAGCCTGTGTTCCAGACCTCCTGCCGTTGCCCCTGACTACGATCCTTGCTGCCTGCCCCGATCTTCTGCTACGTCCGACCTTGCTCTTGTCTACTCCCTTGTACCGCGCCTATCTTCAGCAGTCAGAGAGGTTGAGCCGTTGCTAGTGGATACGACCTGGTTACTACCGCCGCTGCAAGACCATCCCGCTTTGCGGCGGGCTCTGGTGAATACCAGTAGTAACTTAGAACCGGTCCACTAGCACGGTCCACGCCAATCCCTCTCTGGCACAGAGGATCCACCTCCTGCCAGCCGAATCGTGACATCTACCTCAGGAACTGGTCACAGCAGGAACAATTAACAGCTTTAAAACGGGATTAGATACATTCCTGGAACAAAATAACATTAATGCTTATGAAGAAATATAAAATCTCATCCCTTCCCCAATATCGCGCCACACCCCTACCCCTTAATTCCCTGGTTGAACTTGATGGACATATGTCTTTTTTCGACCGTATTAACTATGTAACTATGTAACAGGTGGAGAACAGTCAGAAAACTGCAGTCAAAACACAAAGTTGGTGTCCAATTAACATACAGATCGTACACACAAGTCACTGCTCATAGCACAATGGGATATAACAGTAGACAACCAGGTCTATTGTCTATTAATGGGGTTCAGAAAGGCAAAAATCCAGCAAGAGTGCAAAGGTTTTAAATCTGTAGACTTATCTGAAATGAGGTAGAATGAGATGTTAAAGGGGTACTCCCCTACTCCAGTGTTCGGAACATTTTGTTCCCAATGCTGAGTGAGGGCTGCGGGGGTCGTGATAACGCGGCCATGCCCCTTATGATATCACGGCCACAAGCCCTAAATGCAAGTCTATGGGAGGGGGCATGGCAGCCGCCACACCCCCTCCCATTGACTTGCATTGAGAGGGCGTAGCCATGATGTCACAATCCCCTACACCCAATATACAGAACAAAATGTTCTGAATGCAGGGGCAGTGGAGTACCCCTTTAAGATATGTCTGTATCTCCTTCTAATGCGCAGAACAATTTTATCACCTTGCAGAATCCATTCTGAGGTTGTGGTACCAACCCATTATTAGTAGGAAGATGGCAGACAGTGACCCTTTACATGTCACAGGAAGTAAGTACATCAAGATATCCCTTTTCAGGCACTTCCTTATTCTCTTTTCAACTAAAGCCTAGTGGTCCACCAAGTTTTAACCTTAAGATATCAGGTCTCTAGAATATATTGGCCCTCATTTACTATTGCAAACCCGACATGTTTTGTCGGGTTGTGCGCCAGATTCTGGTCCACTGCGCCAGAAATTCTGTCTGCGCCAGATTTTGCGCCAGAATTTAAAAAAGCCAGACTAACTCTCCATTTTTCTAAGAAAACACAAAAAAGGGGCATGGTCGTCAGAAAAAGGGGGAGTGGCCATCAAGAAAAGGGGGGACGGTCACTGAAAAGGGGCATGTTCCCCACATTTTCACAAAAACCCAACATATTTACTAAGGTTTCCACAGAAAATGTGGTGGATTTCAGCTGAAGAAAACCAAAGAGATCAGAGAATGTGTAAAAAAAAAAAGCAAAATGTAGGGAAACCTTAGTAAATACTGTGGAAAATAAATTGTAGGAAATTAAAACCCACAAAGAAACCTACACAACACTCTTAGTAAATAAGGGCCATTATGGCTTTCCTGCACAACATTTGGGCCTCTTCCAAGCTATTTGGGACCTTTGGGACAATTTCTGTATAGTGAATGAATGGCAACAAGGTTGTTTTGGTTGTCGTTATATTATGGCCAAGGATATAATTGGATATTTACTCTTCCTTCCACTTTATCTTCTGTTTCCAATGTCTTGTCTTCCCAGAATCAAACCTTAAAGTATATTTTATTTCTTGTTCTTTCTCCATTGTGCTGTAAATGTCTATTGCATTTAGCTTACATTTAGTTCTAATACTGTACATTAGATATTGTTTTTCTTCATTTACAAACCTTCTTTGTAAATTATATTTTATGCTGATTTGATTTTTGGAATTTACCAGCTTTTGTGATAATTGTAGGAAAAGATATTGGCTTCACTTTTTCTTTTGATATTGGTTTTGAAATATAGAAAAACTTTTCAAAAAATTTAACAGGGTTGTCCAGTGAAATTTTCATTTTATTATTTTATAATTTTTTTTAATATATACTAATAAAATATTTTTAAAGCTTCCTCCGCTCACTTTTAGTCTCTAGTATCTCGGCAACCCGCCTCCGCTGACAGTCTGCTTCTTTGGAGCTGGCAGGAGCTGCAGGCGGGACTTGTCTACGCCGCTCAGCCAATCACTGACTGCAATGTTGTCCCGCCTCAGGCAGTAATTGGTCAGCAGCACTGTCAGTTCACCCAGCAGCAGATGCTACAATCTGCTGCTCCGGAGAAAGCACCAGCTACAGATGACGCGTTTCGGCACTTCCATGTGCCTTCCTCAGGTCTACCAGAATTAGTGATGCAGTGATCCTGTTGGGAACTCGTGCCGCCGAGGTCCTCGGCGGCACGAGTTCCCAACAGGATCACTGCATCAGTAATTCTGATGGACCTGAGGGGGGCACACGGTGGTGCCGAAACACGTTGTCCAGATATGTATCCAATAAACCTTTATGTTGTCCTTTTAATCGTGTTTGGTCCATTTTTGAGTAGCGTCTCTAAGACCCTCTTTGATTATTCGCCATCGGCCTTCATGCTACTTATCCACTCCTGGACAGGAGCAGGATTGGGTCAGAGTTTATTAACCCACAGCACAACCACAAAAGGTCACTATAACACTGTGGTTCAATGATGGGATACACACGAGTTGATATACTACACAAGGGAGCGCCCCCTTTTTTTATTTTCTTTGTTCCCCCAAACTATTTTCCAGCTACAGATGAGACATCCTGATACCAGAGGCTAGGAGGGAGCGAGGAAGTTAAAGATTTTTAATAATTTTTTTTATACAGACTGGTTACATTACTTAACAAAAAGAAAAATCACTGGACAACCCCTTAAACGAAAAGGAGTCCATGTTTTGTTCGTGTACTATGGAAGGTCAAATGTGGCCATATCAGGCTATGTTTACCTAATAGAACTCCACAGAATTATTCCGCTTGGAAATTTTGAATCTCATTGATTCCAATGGGATTCTGCTGCACCATGCAGATGCCGGAATCGGGATTTCTCCGTGACATCAGCCGCGGAAATTTCACCTTGTGCACAGTGCAGCAGAATCCCATTGAATTCAGATATTTTGCCTAAGGCTAGGCTCATACGAAAATATTTTTGTGCCGGATTCCTCATTGGAACGTCCCATTGAGTTCAACTTTCTGCTGCTCTGCGCACATGGCCGAATTTTCGTGCCAGATGTTTTTCCATGGAAATTCCATTTTCCGTGCCTGCACAAAGAATGAACACGTTCATTCTTTGTGTGGAGTCCGCATGGAATGCATGGTTGTCTCTAAGACTGCCCATTCCCGTGCGGTCCTAGTGCCAGCACCCGCAGTTTGTGGAATGCCCACACGGAGATTCTCCAGTTGGACATTCCTAAGTGAACATGGCCTAAGAAAGAAAAAAAAAAGCAGAAGAGGCAGTAAAGTTATTCAGCCAACTACAAAACTAGAATCACTTACTGTATATAAACCAACAGTAGAATAAATAGCTGCATTGCAGCCAAGTTGAGAAATCCTGTTTTCCTGAGATAAAACTTTACTAACACATATACATCTACAACTATATATAATCCTAGAACAGTTGGAACTTTACATTACAATTATCTGGCACACAAGGATACTTTCCTGCCGCCGTCGGTGAATTAGCTGGGATGGCACTCGCCTTATTTTATATTCCTGTTATTTGTAATTTAAAACAAATAGTTCAGTCATCAGAGTGATTGGGAAGGATCAATTTGAGACTTGTTATAGGACTCCACAAAGAATCTGATGTCTGATTATAGCCGCATTATACCTGCGTAGTCATAGGCGGAAGTTCTCACAAAGACATTGGCATTAAAAATTCTAATCTGCCGGTTTTATGAGATACAGTAAGAACTTTTCTATATCCAGACGCCTGTACATATGCATAAACTTTTTTCCGACCTGCATAAACATAGCGGTCAAAAACTTAAGCTGAAGAGCCACATTTGTTCTTTATCTTCTCTGTTTCCTCTATACCTGCTACACAGAGGATACAGTTCACTGTACGCTAATATTTAAAGGGGTACTCCGGTTGAATTTTTTTTTTTTCAAATCAACTGGGTGCCAGAAAATTAAACAGATTTGCTGTATGCTCCTGAGGAAGTTGTGTAGTTCTTTCCAGTCTTACCATAGTGCTCTCTGCTGACACCTCTGTCCATGTCAGGAACTGTTCCGAGCAGGAGCAAATCCCCATAGCCAACCTCTCCTGCTCTGGACAGTTCCTGACATGGACAGTGGTGGCACCAGAGAGCAGTGTGGTCAGACTGGAAAGAACTACACAACTTCCTCAGGAGCATACAGCAAATCTGTTTAATCTCGAAGGATTAAGATTTTTTAACCTCTTTAGGACGCAGGGCATACCTGTACGCCCTGTACCCGGTCCCGTTATTTAAAACGGGGTCACACCGTGACCCCGCATCATACCGGGTGGGTCCCAGTGGCTTATGATAGCCGGGACCCTGGGCTAATAGCGTGCGGCACAGATCGTTGTGCCGCGCGCTATTAAGCCTTCAGACGCGGTGATCAAATTTGATCGCCACATCTAAAACAAAAGTAAAAGCTTCCCGGCAGCTCATTCGGGCTGATTGGGACTATTGCGATAAAATTGCGATGTCCCGATCAGCTAGGACGCGAGCGGAGGCCCCCTTACCTTGCTCCGTCGCATCCGATCGTTGTTTGATTGCTCCAAGCCTGAGCTACAGGCTTGAGCAATCAACCCCCTATTACGCTGATCCATGCAAAGTATGTGGCACAAAGATGGCTGAGAATCTGTTGGACATGATCCATGTTCTGGAAGACCTAAAGCAAGCAGAACAGCAGAGAATGTTAAAGGTGCTTGGGCTGTACAGAAAATATTGGTGACCGATATTTTTCCTGGTCACAGCAGGAAAAAATAACAGCTTTAAAACAGGATAAGATACATTCCTGGAACAAAATAACATTAATACTTATGAAGAAATATAAAATCCCATCCCTTCCCCAATATCGCGCCACACCCTTATCCCTTAATTCCCTGGTTGAACTTGATGGACATATGTCTTTTTTTCGACCGTACTAACTATGTAACTATGATCTGGGAATTCCTTAAACTACTGCATAAGAGATTTTTATGCAGGATCTTGAAATAAAACAAAATGTATGAGATCCCAATGTTAGAAATAAGCTGAGCTTAGCTGTTTCTTCCTCTTCCTCTGCTGGGCTGCCTCCTCCTCCTCTTCTGCTGGGCTGGCTCCTTCCCCTCTCCTTTGCAGGATATGCTCTTCCTCCTCCTCTGCTGGGCTGGCTCCTGCCCCTCTCCTTTGCTGGTCTGGCTCCTTCTACTTCGCTGGATATCCTCCTCCTCCTCCTGCTCTGCTGGGTTAACTCTTCCACCTGCTCTGCTGGGCTGACTCTTCCTCCTGCTCTGCTGGACTGACTCTTCCTTCTGCTCTGCTGGACTGACTATTCCTCCTGCTCTGCTGGACTGACTCTTCTTCCTGCTCTACTCAGCTGACTCTTCCTTCTGCTCTGCTGGACTGACTCTTCCTTCTGCTCTGCTGGGCTGACTCTGCCTTCTGCTCTGCTGGACTGACTCTTCCTCCTGCTCTGCTGGACTGACTCTTCTTCCTGCTCTGCTCGGCTTACTCTTCCTCCTGCTCTGCTCGGCTGACTCTTCCTTCTGCTCTGCTGGGCTGACTCTTCCTCCTGCTCTTCTGGGCTGACTCTTCCTCCTGCTCTTCTGGGCTGACTCTTCCTTCTGCTCTGCTGGACTGACTCTTCCTCCTGCTCTGCTGGACTGACTCTTCCTCCTGCTCTGCTCGGCTGACTCTTCCTCCTGCTCTGCTGGACTGACTCTTCCTCCTGCTCTGCTGGGCTGACTCTTCCTCCTGCTCTGCTGGGCTGACTCTTCCTCCTGCTCTGCTGGGCTGACTCTTCCTCCTGCTCTGCTGGGCTGGCTCCTGCCCCTCTCAAATCATTGCAGAGACTGAAGTGAAGCAGGTGGTGAGTACAAACTACAATGCAACACCTTAGTAAATTTGCTCTTAAAAGGATGTGGGGGCAGGTGGGGGGTGCACTATAAAGCCTTCATGCCCTCACCACCCCCAATAGTCTTTGTGTCTGCCCTCCTCAGCCTCCACCCCCTCAACCCTTTAACCTTCATATCCTCCTCTCCACTTCTCCTGCTCCATGCTTCTGCCTCCATGCTCTCTTTGTGGCAGTAGAACCTGAGTCTGACCACAGGAGACTGATCTTCTCTTTAGGACAAAGGACAGAGAAGATGGGGGTCCCTATACATTGTTTGCACTACAGACATTGTCTCCTTTTACTATTTGTACTATTTTATTCTTGGACCCAGGCAAATAATGTCTTGGGCTGATCCTGACTCTGTAACTCCCTCATTTTGGTTTTATTGTTACGCCTAGCGCTCCGGGTCCCCGCTCCTCCCCGGAGCGCTCACGGCGTCTTTCTCCCTGCAGCTCCCCGGTCAGTCCCGCTGACCGGGAGCGCTGCACTGTCATGGCCGTCGGGGATGCGATTCGCACAGCGGGACGCGCCCGCTCGCGAATCGCATCCCAGGTCACTTACCCGTCCCGGTCCCCTGCTGTCATG
This sequence comes from Hyla sarda, assembly GCF_029499605.1. Classification (NCBI taxonomy): domain Eukaryota; kingdom Metazoa; phylum Chordata; class Amphibia; order Anura; family Hylidae; genus Hyla; species Hyla sarda. Next base: position 28,780,585 of record NC_079194.1, read on the forward strand.
TGCTGGCGCGCGCGGCTCCGCTCTCTAGGGCGCGCGCGCGCCAGCTCTCTGAGACTTAAAGGGCCAGTGCACCAATGATTGGTGCCTGGCCCAATTAGCTTAATTGGCTCCACCTGCTCCCAGACTATATCTGATCTCCTCCCATGCACTCCCTTGCCGGATCTTGTTGCCTTGTGCCAGTGAAAGCGTTTAGTGTGTCCAAAGCCTGTGTACCTGAACTTCTGCTATCCATCCTGACTACGAACCTTGCCACCTGCCCCCGACCTTCTGCTACGTCTGACCTTGCCTCTGCCTAGTCCTTCTGTCCCACGCCTTCTCAGCAGTCAGCGAGGTTGAGCCGTTGCTAGTGGATACGACCTGGTTGCTACTGCCGCAGCAAGACCATCCCGCTTTGCGGCGGGCTCTGGTGAAAACCAGTAGCCTCTTAGAACCGGTCCACTAGCACGGTCCACGCCAATCCCTCGCTGACACAGAGGATCCACTACCTGTGAGCCGAATCGTGACAGTAGATCCGGCCATGGATCCCGCTGAGGTGCCGCTGCCAAGTCTCGCTGATCTTCCCACGGTGGTCGCTCAGCAATCGCAGCAGATTGCCCAACAAGGACAGCAGCTGTCGCAGTTGACCGCCATATTACAGCAACTTCTGCCTCTGCTACAGCAGCAACCATCTCCTCCGCCAGCTCCTGCACCTCCTCCGCAGCGAGTGGCCGCTCCTAACCTACGCTTGTCCCTGCCGGACAAATTTGATGGGGACTCTAAACTCTGTCGTGGATTTTTGTCTCAGTGTTCCCTGCATATGGAGATGTTGTCGGACTTGTTTCCTACAGAACGGTCTAAGGTGGCGTTCGTAGTAAGCCTTCTTTCAGGAAAGGCCTTGTCTTGGGCCACACCGCTCTGGGACCGCAATGATCCTGCCACAGCCACAGTCCAGTCCTTCTTCGCTGAAGTCCGGAGTGTCTTCGAGGAGCCAGCCCGAGCTTCTTCTGCCGAGACTGCCCTGTTGAACCTGGTCCAGGGTAATTCTTCAGTGGGCGAGTACGCCATCCAATTTCGTACTCTTGCTTCCGAGTTATCATGGAATAACGAGGCTTTCTGCGCGACCTTTAAAAAAGGCCTATCCAGTCGCATCAAGGATGTGCTGGCCGCACGAGAGATTCCTGCCAACCTCCAAGAACTCATCCATTTGGCTACCCGCATTGACATGCGTTTTTCTGAGCGACACCAAGAGCTCCGCCAGGAAAAAGACTTAGATCTCTGGGCACCTCTCCCACAGCATCCTTTGCAGTCTACGCCTGGGCCTCCCGCCGAGGAGGCCATGCAAGTGGATCGGTCTCGCCTGACCCAGGAAGAGAGGAATCGCCGTAGAGAAGAAAATCTCTGTCTGTACTGTGCCAGTACCGAGCATTTCTTGGTGGATTGCCCTATCCGTCCTCCACGCCTGGGAAACGCACGCACGCACCCAGCTCACGTGGGTGTGGTGTCTCTTGGTTCTAAGTCTGCTTCTTCACGTCTCACGGTGCCCGTGCGGATTTCTCCTTCAGCCAACTCCTCCCTCTCAGCCGTGGCCTGCTTGGACTCTGGTGCCTCTGGGAATTTTATTTTGGAGTCCTTTGTGAATAAATTCAGCATCCCGGTGACCCGTCTCGTCAAACCGCTCTACATTTCCGCGGTCAACGGAGTCAGATTGGATTGCACCGTGCGTTACCGCACAGAACCCCTCCTGATGTCTATTGGACCCCACCACGAAAGGATTGAGCTCTTCGTTCTCCCCAACTGTACCTCTGAGGTCCTCCTCGGTCTGCCATGGCTCCAGCTTCATTCTCCCACCCTTGATTGGACTACCGGGGAGATCAAGAACTGGGACTCTGCCTGCCACAGGAAGTGCCTCTCCCCCCCTCCCAGTCCCGTCAGGCAAGCCTCTGTGCCTCCTCATGGCTCCCGTCCTTGTGTCTCCCTGCCCCGTGCCAAGCTTTACCCTCTGCCCTCCCTCCCCATTCCAACTCCTGCTGTACTGCCTGCCGTTGAGGAAACCCTCCATTCTTTCCCGGTGTCCTCATCCCAGGGGAGGCAGTCACCGGACAAAAAAAAGGGGAGACCTAAGGGGGGGGGTACTGTTACGCCTAGCGCTCCGGGTCCCCGCTCCTCCCCGGAGCGCTCACGGCGTCTTTCTCCCTGCAGCTTCCTGGTCAGTCCCGCTGACCGGGAGCGCTGCACTGTCATGGCCGTCGGGGATGCGATTCGCACAGCGGGACGCGCCCGCTCGCGAATCGCATCCCAGGTCACTTACCCGTCCCGGTCCCCTGCTGTCATATGCTGGCGCGCGCGGCTCCGCTCTCTAGGGCGCGCGCGCGCCAGCTCTCTGAGACTTAAAGGGCCAGTGCACCAATGATTGGTGCCTGGCCCAATTAGCTTAATTGGCTCCACCTGCTCCCAGACTATATCTGATCTCCTCCCATGCACTCCCTTGCCGGATCTTGTTGCCTTGTGCCAGTGAAAGCGTTTAGTGTGTCCAAAGCCTGTGTACCTGAACTTCTGCTATCCATCCTGACTACGAACCTTGCCGCCTGCCCCCGACCTTCTGCTACGTCTGACCTTGCCTCTGCCTAGTCCTTCTGCCCCACGCCTTCTCAGCAGTCAGCGAGGTTGAGCCGTTGCTAGTGGATACGACCTGGTTGCTACTGCCGCAGCAAGACCATCCCGCTTTGCGGCGGGCTCTGGTGAAAACCAGTAGCCTCTTAGAACCGGTCCACTAGCACGGTCCACGCCAATCCCTCGCTGACACAGAGGATCCACTACCTGTGAGCCGAATCGTCACATTTATGACAGCCAACAGGCCTATTCATAGACCCCCTAATAAAGGCTTTCATGGAATCCCAGGCTATCCCAGGGGATGCAGAACCCCTATTCATCTCTATAAATTCCTTAATGCCATCAGATTGGTATTAGGAGATTGAATAGCCTGCAGACAAAATAGGTTAAGGGGCCACATAGAATAAAGAACAACAGCTCTGGTAACCATAGCAACCTGGACCCAAAAAGGAGAGTAATCAGAAAGACTATGGAGTAAATATACAAACTCTTCACAACACGTTCCATGAGATGATTTCTCACCGTGATATCTATATGAGACAAGGTGCCATGACAGCCAGAAAAGCAAAAAAAATAAAGAAAGGATTAATGAATATGTCAAAGATCACACAGACCCATATCAATCAGAACCATAGCCCACCCCATAGTAATCGAGTCAGCAGGTAACTGACCATGATAGAATTCATACACAGCGGATCAATGACGTTATTAAAATCCCAAAGTATAAGGACTGGGGCCTTAGGATAGGAGACTATGAAGGCAAAAACTTTCCATAAAACTTCATGAAAGTTGGGGGTGAAATGTATATATGAGAGTGCACCAGGCTCGATAGATCTCATAGTATAGGCTTATATAGCAGCCTTCCAAATCAGTGGAAAGCCCAAGTAAAGTAAACAGAACATCTTTATGAACTACAACAATAACTAACATGGGAAGAAACATAGTCTGAAAGACAAAACCTACCCATGTAATGCAGTATAACACTTAGAAGAGGTACCTATCTCTTGGAGATTGCAATAACATCCAGCCATTTTGGTGCCTATAGAAAGACTGGGAGACTGGGTATCCACGCACTAAAATAGAAAAATAGATAAATAAAAGGGATGGTCCTGAAAAATATAGAGAAATATTAAGTAAAAATGCATCCACAATACACTGAACAGGTAGCTAAGTGTACCCAAAGCTAAGAAGCAGGCTAGTAACAGCAAAAAAAACAAACAAGAGTATGTTGGCATCTTACACAACAGAAGCATGTCCCCAATACTTCTGAAAGGGAGACACGTTACAGATATATAACTTGTGTGTGAGATAATAAAAACCCTGCAAATGACAGAGCTACATCAGCTCAATGCATTAAATATGCAAGTATGACATAGACCAGTGCTCCCCAATTCAGTCCTTAAAGGTGTACTCACCTGTAAACCTATTATCCCCTATTCAAAGGATAGGGGAAAAGATGTTAGATCGCGGGGGTCCTGCCGCTGGGGACTCCCATGATCTCTGGGCTGACAGCGGCCAGAACATGGAAGCTTGCAGCTTCCGCGTTTGTGATGTCACTCCACACCCCCTCCATTCATGTCTATAGAAGGGGTCGTGATGGCTAGTACATTGCCGTCACGCCTCCTCCCACAGGCATGAATGGAGAGGGCATGGCGACCCCATCACCAGTCATCGGGCACGGAACAGAGTTCGTTTCATGCACCAAATGACAGGGGTGCAGCAAAGATTGCGAGGGTCCCCAGCGGCGGGACTTTCGTGATCTAACATCGTATCTCATATCCTTTGGATAGGGAATAAGATGTTTACAGCGGAGTACCCCTTTAAGGCCCACCAACATTCTTTGTTTTTTTGGTTACTCCATTGGAGTAGAAAATGGAAAAATTCAGATCCTGGACTGTTGATGGCCTTGAGGACTGGGTTGGGGACCTTTGACATGGAGGAACTCTAGCAATCTTGGAATTCAAATGAAAGCAACATCTCCATAGCAGATCTAGAGAACAGTACCCACAATAGAATCACACACCTAAAGGGCATTGCAATAGAAGTATAAAAAGAAAGTCCATAGTAAGGAAGATACCATAGTCTCAAGAACGAAAAGATTCCTCAGGTCCGGTTCTGGCAGAGTTGGGACTCACATGTATCCAGCCTTGCAACCATAGCAGATGGTCTTTCAAACAGATGTAGTCCCCAGAGCCACTACCTAAAGTTTGGACATGTACAACACAGAGTAGGGCCCATTGTGAGTCCTGAGGCATTTCTTGTTGTTTTGGTACTTTACTTAATATTTGTTACTTAGCAGAAAAGTCAGGAAAAATATAAACCTGACCACCATTGATCTGAAGCTGCTCCATCAGCCACACCTGGCTCAGAATAGTGTCCTCCTTGTGCAGGACACGAATAAGTACTGTTCTGGCAGGGGCACCAGACTCCACCACAAACAAACAAGTCATAGTGTCTTTTCCAAAGGTAGATAAGAGCCACAATTCTTCCTTCCACTTTCTCCAGAATCCCAATGAGGTGAATATTAATTCACCACAGACTTTTCCCAATATCATTGGCAGCTAGAGCAGAAAAATGTGTGGAAAGGAGTAACTCACTTGGAGTGAAGATCCCTCAGCACTTCTAGACATATCAGTAGATATAAAACAAAAGCTTCATCAGGGTAGCAAATCATATTAAAAACATGGACCGACGCATTTTGGCTGTAGAAAAATGCGCATTGACACAAATCATGTCCTATTACATAGGAGGAACCTTGTCATCTAGCTCACATACTGTGGTCCCTCAAGTTACAATATTAATTGGTTCCAGGATGACCATTGTATGTTGAAACCATTGTATGTCGAATCCAATGTATGTTGAGACCATAACTCTATGGAAACCTGGTAATTGGTTCTTTAACCCCTTAAGGACGCAGGACGTAAATGTACGTCCTGGTGAGGTGGTACTTAACGCACCAGGACGTACATTTACGTCCTAAGCATAACCGCGGGCATCGGAGCGATGCCCATGTCATGCGCGGCTGATCCTGGGTGCTGATCGCAGCCAGGGACCCGCCGGCAATGGCCGACGCCCGCGATCTCGCGGGCGTCCGCCATTAACCCCTCAGGTGCCGGGATCAATACAGATCCCGGCATCTGCGGCAGTTCGCGATTTAAATGAACGATCGGATCGCCCGCAGCGCTGCTGCGGGGATCCGATCATTCATAACGCCGCACGGAGGTCCCCTCTCCTTCCTCCGTGCGGCTCCCGGCGTCTTCTGCTCTGGTCTGTGATCGAGCAGACCAGAGCAGGAGATGACCGATAATACTGATCTGTTCTATGTCCTATACATAGAACAGATCAGTATTAGCAATCATGGTATTGCTATGAATAGTCCCCTATGGGGACTATTCAAGTGTAAAAAAAAATGTAAAAAAATGTAAAAGTAAAAGTAAAAAAAAAAGTGAAAAATCCCCTCCCCCAATAAAAAAGTAAAACGTCCGTTTTTTCCTATTTTACCCCCAAAAAGCGTAAAAAACATTTTTTATAGACATATTTGGTATCGCCGCGTGCGTAAATGTCCGAACTATTAAAATAAAATATTAATGATCCCGTACGGTGAACGGCGTGAACGAAAAAAAATAAAAAAAGTCCAAAATTCCTACTTTTTTAATACATTTTATTTAAAAAAATTATAAAAAATGTATTAAAAGTTTTTTATATGCAAATGTGGTATCAAAAAAAAGTACAGATCATGGCGCAAGAAATGAGCCCCATACCACCGCTTATACGGAAAAATAAAAAAGTTAGAGGTCATCAAAATAAAGGGATTATAAACGTACTAATTTGGTTAAAAAGTTTGTGATTTTTTTAAGCGCAACAATAATATAAAAGTATATAATAATGGGTATCATTTTAATCGTATTGACCCTCAGAATAAAGAACACATGTCATTTTTACCATAAATTGTACGGCGTGAAAACAAAACCTTTCAAAATTAGCAAAATTGCGTTTTTCGTTTTCATTTCCCCACAAAAATAGTGTTTTTTGGTTGCGCCATACATTTTATGATATAATGAGTTATGTCATTACAAAGGACAACTGGTCGCACAAAAAACAAGCCCTCATACTAGTCTGTGGATGAAAATATAAAAGAGTTATGATTTTTAGAAGGCGAGGAGGAAAAAATGAAAACGTAAAAATTAAATTGTCTGAGTCCTTAAGGCCAAAATGGGCTGAGTCCTTAAGGGGTTAAAGAAAAATAAGTAGATAATTAATATAGATAAAGCAAGTCCTTATATATAAAAATAAATAAATAAAGATCTGCTTGGAGCTGTAATCACTGTCCATGTAGAGGACAAGGACTTCTTCTGGGTCCTGTACAGTACATACAGTGTCCCAAAAAAAGTAACATGGAGCCACCTCCACCTAGTGTTTAAAGGAGCAGCTAACCCTGGTACAGGTAAAGAGTACAGAACATGTAATACCTCCCTGTACTGTAGGGGGCACTACCAGACACCAGTCAGTGCATGCACTTCAGTAATACAGGTATAGAGTATAGTACAGAACATGTAATACCTCCCTGTACTGTAGGGGGCGCTACCAGACACCAGTCAGTGCATGCACTTTAGTAATACAGGTGTTTTATCAGTGTATGCCCATTCTGATTGGTCGGTTCTTCCGGCCATTGACACGTTTCACAGATCTAGACTGTCTGTAGCATTGTATGTTGACCAGAAAAGACCACTGTATGTTGGAACTATTGTATGATGAGGCCATTGTAGGTTGAGGGATCACTGTACTCCAAAAATTCCTCTGATAATCCTGTCGTTCTTGGAAGAGTTTTTGGAGTACCCCATTGTTGCTGACTAGGAAGATAAAGGGGAAAAATGTGGGGTGCTCTCTGGTGTAAAATGTTTAGATATCTGATGAGAAAAAGCGAATGGGCCCACCACCACACCTATCATATCGTACTGACCTTCTAAAGTTGTGCGGAGAGATAGGCACAACTCCGTGGTAGACTTAGGGTATGGATGGGTGCGTACAGCCTGCTGCCTGTTACCCCTATATCCACACCTTCAGGTAGGTGTGGAAATAAAGCATGCTGCCATACAGGGAGCCCTGTTCAGGACACTTCTAAATTGATTATTGTGGACCTGAGGAAGGCGTGAGTTTGCACCGAAACGCGTTGTCCTGTTGTACATACAACTATGATCAAATAAACTATTGTCCTGTGTATCTGATGGCATTTTGAAGTTCTTCCGCAACCACTAACACAGAAGCGCTCGACACTAACCCCATATTTTTGTTTGAATCCTTTCAATGTTGCTGGCGGGAAGGTTACAGAGACCTAGAGCAATACATACAGTTTCCAAAGTTGTGCTTGTTACTGCACTGCCAAGGGTAAGTGCCGTATCACACTGAGCGTTTACCGTTCTTGGCGTTTCTTTATGTTTCAGTATCTAGCTCCTTTAGGTTAGGATTACATATGTCCAGTATCCGGCATACGTGAACCCAGCCATCTTGACGCAACTGATGCCACAACTGATGACAATGTGCATCAGTTGTCATCAGTCGTGCAGCATCTGGCGTCCATTGTTTCAGAACGCCGGATGGGGCAGCACATCAAGATGCGTTCCTCTGTCCAGTGCTGGTCCGGCGAGTCCAATCCTCCGGCGTCCAAACTGAGAAAACAAACTGGAAAAAAAATGTCAAATCAACTGGTGCCAGAAAGTTAAACAGATTTGTAAATTACTTCTATTTAAAAATCTTAATCTTTCCAGTACTTATCAGCTGTGTGCTCCAGAGGAAGTTGTTTTCTTTTTGAATTTCTTTTCTGCATGATCACAGTGCTCTCTGCTGCTGTTTATCTCAGGAACTTTCGAGAGCAAATAGGTTTGCTATGGTTATTTGCTCCTGCCCTGGACAGTTCCTGACACGAACAGAGGTGGCAACAGAGTGCACTGTAGTCAGACTGAAAATAACTACACAACTTCCTGTGGAGCATACAGCAGCTGAAAAGTACTGGAAGGATTAAGATTGTTTTAATAGAAGTCATTTACAAATCTTTATAACTTTCTGGCAACGCTTAATTTGAAAAAAAAAAAAAAATTCCACCTTCCCACCGGAGTACCCCTTTAAGGAGGCCTTAGTCTCCTCTCCGCAGCACCCTTCCTTTACAAGAATAGTTGCGAGCCATGGGGCAAATGAAGATCTCCATGACATATCCTAGGTCATCTGTAGGAACTCAATCCTCAGATAGGAGTTTGATAACCTAAGCAAAGCGCTGCAGTCGCTCAACAATTGTCGTATCAGGGAGATGGCGCCAGGAGGGCTTCTCCTTACCGGCTGCATTGTTTTTGTTGGTCCTCTTATCTTCAGGTGTTGTAGGAGAGCCAAACAAGTAGCAGGGAGAACTCGAGTCTAGGGGTAGGATGCCCAGGATAATTCCAAGACGTCGGGTCACAGCTCAACGCCGCGCATGCGCTCACATAGTTACATAGTTAGTATGGTTGAAAAAAGACATACGTCCATCAAGGTCAACCAGGGATTTGAAGGGTAGGGGTGTGGTGCGATATTGGGGAAGGGATGGGATTTTATATTTCTTCATAAGCATTGAGGTAATGCCCCCCCCCCACCCCCAAATAAAACTAATTTTCAATCTACCGTTGTAATTCTCCAAATATGAATTTTCAGAAAAAGTTGCCATAAAGACAATTTTAGTTCAGTACTTCAACTTGTTGTTTTTGGATAATGTAAAAAGTTTGCATTTACGAGAACTGTTCTGGTCACAGATTACTTGCTGTCAGGGTGCCCATTCTCTCGGGTCACATCCATTTCTTCTATTATAATATCTTATGACTGACACAATCCTGTCGCCTAACAATGCCGCTTAAAGCAATGTGTCACTCAAAGCTCCATCACTTCCAGCAGGGAGACATCTACTTGTCCGATGTTAGATTTATTCTGATCAGTGCGTAAGATCCACACTATGTTTAGCCTGTGGAGGGGTCTGTATGTCTGCTGACCTGACCACCTACACATCCGTACAGACCTTAGAGTTTAACCCCTCAAGGACCAAACCCGTTTTGAAAACTTTATATATATATATATATATATATATATATATATATATATATATATATCGATATATATATATATATATATATATATATATATATATATATATATACATACATACAGTGACCCTCCGACCTACGATGGCCTCGACATACGATCATTTCAGCATACGATCACTCTCAGAGGCCATCGCATGTTGAAGGCAGCCTCAACATACGATGCTTTTGTATGTCGGGGCCATCGCATAAACGGCTATCAGGCAGCGCAGACTGCTTCAGCTGCCACCGGATAGCCGTTTACGGTGCGCCGTGTGGTCCCCTGACGATCACTTACCTGTCCTCGGGGCTCCGGCGCGTCCTCTTCGGGATCCCCTGCATGGCCGGTGCTCTCCATCGTCGTCATCATGTCGCTGCGCACGCTGTCCCGTCATCCAATAGGAGCGGTGTGCGTAGCGAGGTGATGGCGGCGACGGAGAGCGAGGATGCCGGGGGAAGCGGAGGCCTTGCCGGAGCATCGGGGACACCTCGGGGACGCGGCGACAGCGATGGACAGCGACATCCCAGGCAGAGGTGACAAGCGGTGACGGTCCGGAGCGGCGGGGACAGGTGAGTATAACCTCCAATACCAGTGGTCTTCAACCTGCGGACCTCCAGATGTTGCAAAACTACAACTCCCAGCATGCCCGGACAGCCGTTGGCTGTCCGGGCATGCTGGGTGTTGTAGTTTTGCAACATCTGGAGGTCCGTAGGTTGTAGACCACTGCCCTATAATTTACATTGCACGGATCCCTCAACATACGATGGTTTCAACAAACGATGGTTCATTTGGAACAGATTACCATCGTATGTTGAGGGACCACTGTACATATATATCTATATATCTATATATATATATATATATATATATATATATATATATATATATATATATTTATATTTATTTTATATACTATATTTATATATATTTTTACACTGTATATTTTTATTTGGGAGTACATAAAAATAAGAATTTAATATTTAGATTTTTGCTGTTGTTTATTTTTTTTCCTTTTATAATAGCATTCCAACATATGACTACAGTATGTCAAATATCTCTGTGTGGCACATGTTCAGCTCCAGCCAGATGCTACCTGGGGGATTATGAATTCCTATTTACATAGCGGATGTATAAACTGTGCATTTCGGAGTCTTTTCTGTATTTATTCCAGCTGTAACACTCCGGCTCTATATCTTTGTTTTCCATTTGCAGCCCTAATTCGCTAAGTTTGCTGGTACATTTGCACTGGAATGTGTTGCATTATGTTCTTTTGTACAGTTTTAATGCCTTCTACCCATAGTTCTTGAGGTGTTTTTTTTTTTTTTTGTTTTTGGCTTGTAAAAAAAAAAAATGTTAAAAAAATGTATCGAAATGCGATCCCTAGTCTAGTTCAGTTGTTTTAATCTATAAAGGGGAAAGTTTACTATCTGTGGTGTTTTGGTGCAGCATTGGAGAATGTTTTTGCGTAATTGTAAAATCGTAACGTGCAACATTGCATTGTCCCTCGGCGCTAAAAAAAAAACAAAAAAAAAAAAACTACCCACCTGTTGTGCGTGCTACACTTTCCAAGGAGAGAGCTATGGGCACGAAACAGGCAAAATTGGTGAGATTATTTTCCCGCTTTATGGAAAGTGGCTAAGGGAAAGAGATTTTAGAAACTGGAGATGGGGTTGAAGCCTGTCTTTCCTGGTTGTCTTCTGTAAATTTTTGCCCCAATTTTTATTTTTAACAGCATATAAAATGAGTGTCGTCTCAGGTTTTCCCAGGTTGCAGTGCGGCCTGAGACATTACATCACTAGTCAGGTAAGAGGGAGCCTGAGTTTTTTTCAATGGGTGGAGCGACTGCTGAGTGGGAGATCATTCTGCAAGAATATGCAACAGCTGGAGGCACCCTGGTAAGAAAACACTGGTCTATTGCATTGAAGGGAACACGTGTGTTTCAATAGGAGGGGTGGCTGATGTGTGGGAGGAATTAAAATGACCTCACACTTACAAGCAAGGAATTATGGGACTTGTAGTTTGGGAGAACAAACTTCAACAGGAAATAGCCAGTTCACAAAAAGATAGCCTCATCATTATGGTAATCTCACAACATAGCCATTTAGCCCCAAGACTAGCGCATATCCTTCCTAAGCATGTCCATTACTGTCTGGCAGGTAAGTACTAAAATCACCTTATGGTGGAGAACCGCATTAAACCTAAAGTCGCAGAATCTATTTGTTAACAGGGTTGTTTACTTTAAACATTGCTCTGTTAGGTATGGGTGGTCGGGGGGGGGGGGGGGGATTTGCACTATTTATCACAGATAGCAAACCTGCGGCCAAAAGATTTACCATGAAAGCCACACCCACTTTTGCCCAAAAGATACGCCTTTAGTGAACAAAGCAGCTATGTCAATAGCTGTTGCAGCCTAGGTGGTGAGAGTTTTTTTTTTTAGTTTAGTTTTTATTTTATTTTTTGCAATTTATTATACATATTTTAGAATGTTCATGACATTTTCATAATATACGACAACATTTTTTTACCAAAAATAACAGTACAGTACAGCTATACAGTAAGTCCTTCACACAAAAGAAAGTATAAAAATATTAGAAGCCATATTACATAACTTAAAGGGGTTATCCAGGAAAAAACTTTTTTTTATATATCAACTGGCTCCAGAAAGTTAAACAGATTTGTAAATTACTTCTATTAAAAAATCTTAATCCTTTCAGTACTTATGAGCTTCTGAAGTTTAGGTTGTTCTTTTCTGTCTAAGTAATCTCGGATGACACGTGTCTCGGGAACCGCCCAGTTTAGAAGAGGTTTGCTATGGGAATTTGCTTCTAAACTGGGCGTTTCCCGAGACACGTGTCATCAGAGAGCACTTAGTTAACAAAGTTAATTTCAGAAGCTCATAAGTACTGAAAGGATTAAGATTTTTTTAATAGAAGTAATTTACAAATCTGTTTAACTTTCTGGAACCAGTTGATATATATATATATAAAAAAAAGTTTTTTCCTGGAATACCCCTTTAACCCCTTAAGGACGCAGGACGTAAATGTACGTCCTGGTGAGGTGGTACTTAACGCAGCAGGACGTACATTTACGTCCTAAGCATAACCGCGGGCATCGGAGCGATGCCCGTGTCATGCGCGGCTGATCCCGGCTGCTGATCGCAGCCAGGGACCCGCCGGCAATGGCCGACGCCCGCGATCTCGCGGGCGTCCGCCATTAACCCCTCAGGTGCCGGGATCAATACAGATCCCGGCATCTGCGGCAGTTCGCGATTAAAATGAACGATCGGATCGCCCGCAGCGCTGCTGCGGGGATCCGATCATTCATAACGCCGCACGGAGGTCCCCTCACCTTCCTCCGTGCGGCTCCCGGCGTCTCCTGCTCTGGTCTGTGATCGAGCAGACCAGAGCAGGAGATGACCGATAATACTGATCTGTTCTATGTCCTATACATAGAACAGATCAGTATTAGCAATCATGGTATTGCTATGAATAGTCCCCTAATGGGACTATTCAAGTGTAAAAAAAAATGTAAAAAAATGTCAAAGTAAAAGTAAAAAAAAAGTGAAAAATCCCCTCCCCAATAAAAAAGTAAAACGTCCGTTTTTTCCTATTTTACCCCCAAAAAGCGTAAAAAACATTTTTTATAGACATATTTGGTATCGCCGCGTGCGTAAATGTCCGAACTATTAAAATAAAATGTTAATGATCCCGTACGGTGAACGGCGTGAACGAAAAAAAATTAAAAAAGTCCAAAATTCCTACTTTTTTAATTCATTTTATTAAAAAAAAAATTATAAAAAATGTATTAAAAGTTTTTTATATACAAATGTGGTATCAAAAAAAAGTACAGATCATGGCGCAAAAAATGAGCCCCCATACCGCCGCTTATACGGAAAAATAAAAAAGTTATAGGTCATCAAAATAAAGGGATTATAAACGTACTAATTTGGTTAAAAAGTTTGTGATTTTTTTTAAGCGCAACAATAATATAAAAGTATATAATAATGGGTATCATTTTAATCGTATTTACCCTCAGAATAAAGAACACACGTCATTTTTACCATAAATTGTACGGCGTGAAAACAAAACCTTCCAAAATTAGCAAAATTGCGTTTTTCGTTTTAATTTCCCCACAAAAATAGTGTTTTTTGGTTGCGCCATACATTTTATGATATAATGAGTGATGTCATTACAAAGGACAACTGGTCGCGCAAAAAACAAGCCCTCATACTAGTCTGTGGATGAAAATATAAAAGAGTTATGATTTTTAGAAGGCGAGGAGGAAAAAATGAAAACGTAAAAATTAAATTGTCTGAGTCCTTAAGGCCAAAATGGGCTGAGTCCTTAAGGGGTTAAGAAGTAGGTGGTGACAAGGGGATGTTATTCCTTTCAGTACTATTATTGAGTTCCTGAGAGCGCCATACATGGTACACGGCTAAGTCTCATTCTCCCCATTTAAAGGGGTACTCCGCTGTTCAGCGTTTGAACGCTGGAGCCGGGAGCTCGTGACGTTATAGCCCCCGCCCCCTCATGATGTCATAATCCTCGCCCCCTCAATGCAAGTCTATGGGAGTTTGTTCCAAACGCCGAGCAGCAAAGTACCCCTTTAAGGGAGTCGGACCAGAGCTTGACTGTTTTCCAGTAGTACACATGCATGGACTTCCTTTTTCTTACTTCTCACATCGCTCAGTGATGAAAGCTATGATGCCAGGAGAACTGAGCATTACTGCCGAGGCTGCTGATTGGCTGCAGCAGTCATGTGGTGTCCACTGCTGAAATAAAACTAGAGCACTGACTGAAGGTAGAATAGGGGATGAGTGAGAATTGAGGGGGATGTAAGTAACAGTTTGTTATTTTAATGCATTTGTGGCATCATTTATGTTTTTAAAGATGTACTCCAAAGGATAGAAGATAAGATGTCTAATTGCGGGGGTCCCTCCATATCTACACACCACCCAGCTTTCCACAGAGCTCTCTGCTGACACCTCTATCCATGTCAGGAACTGTCCAGAGCAGGATAGGTTTGTTATGGGCATTTGCTCCTGCTCTGGACAGTTCCTGACATGGACAGAGGTGTTAGCACATAGCACTTTGGTCAGACTGGAAAGAACTACACAACTTCCCCTGGGGCATACTTCATCTAATAAGTACTGGAAGGATTATGGTTTTTTAATAGAAGTTATTTACAAATCTGTTTAACTTTCTGGCACCATTTGATAAAAAAAAATAATATATATATATATATATATATATATATATATATATATATATATATATATGTTTAACAGTGTAGTACACTTTAACCCCTTAAGGACAGACCATTTTTTTACCTTAATGACCAGACTCTTTTAAAAGCAAATTACATGTGTCTCTTTAAATGGTAATAACTTTAGAAAATTTTTTCTGAGCAGAGCAATTCTGAGATAGTTTTTTTGTGAAATATTGTACTTTATTTAAGTGGTGCATTTATGGTAACATATGCAGCATTTGTGAAAAACTCCAAAATATAGTGAAAAACTGGAAAATTTCTGGCTTTTTTAAATAATTTTTTTTATGGTGTTCACTGTGCAGTAAAAGTGATGTTATATTTATTTTGTGGGTTGTTACGATTATGGTTATACCCATTTTATATAGCCTTTTATGTTTTTTTTTCCTTTTCTGAGCAAATGTCTTTTTTTCCCTATTTTGTCTTCTCATTTTCCGACAGCCGTAACTTTTTTATTTTTGATATTGATTGAGGGCTTATTTTTTGCGGGACAATCTGTACGTTTTATTGGTATAATTTGTGCTATACATTCTACCTTTTGATCTTTTTTATTCCGCTATTTGCACCAAAATTGGCAAACTTTATGTTTTGTTTTTTTACTGTGTTTACCTTGCGGGATAATTTACATTATGGATTTATAGTACACATCATTATAGACATGGCAGTACCTAGTATGTATATGATTTGTGTGTTTTTATGATAATACAGGGCTTCTATTGGGAAAGGGGCCTTTATTTTAAAGGAGTACTCCGGCGCGCACTTTTTTCCTTTTATCCCCTCCGGGCTGCAAAATAAAAGAAAACACACTTTCTCTTACCTACCAACGCGCCCCCGGAGCTCCGGTACACTCCGGTACAGGTGTTCGGTCCCCGGGCTGTATTCTTCTTACTTCCTGTTAGCCCGGCATGTCACACGGAGCTTCAGCCTATCATCAGCCTCAGCGATGTCCCGCCTCGGCCAGTGATAGGCTGAAGCTCCGTGTGACGTGCCGGGCTAACAGGAAGTAAGAAGAATACAGCCCGGGGACCAATCACCTGTACCGGAGCTCCGGGGGCTCGTTGGCAGGTAAGAGAAAGTGTGTTTTCTTTTATTTTGCAGCCCGGACAGGATAAAAGGAAAAAAGTGCGCACCGGAGTACTCCTTTAATTTTTTTTAATACTTTATACTCTTATTGAAGAACCTTTTATTATTATAATTTTTTTTATTACCTTTTTGCAGGTAACACTATGCTGAAATACATTTGTACTGCAGCACAGTATTACCTGATGAGCTGCACACACTACAGTCTGTGTGATCGAGCCCATGGCTGGATCTCACATGCATCCATAGCTGGCAGACAGGAGGCCATGATCTGGCCTCCTGCTGCCATAGCAACCAACGGCGACCCGCAATTGTATTGCGGCGCCGCTGTTGGTGAACAGGGTGAGCACCAAAGATGACGTAATCAGGATTGATCACGGCATCTATGGGGTTAATGCTGCCAGGACCGGCGTGATCTCGGCCCCGGCTGTTGCAGTGGGACCCCGGCAGTGATTGACAGCCGGGTCCCACCGCCGATCTCCTGAGCTGTGCACAGCAGAGCAGGAGATTTTCAGGACGTATGCATATGTCCCAGCGCGTGAACATATTGGGTCCTGGGACGTATGCATACGTCCTATAGCAGGAAGGGGTTAGTGACCTAAAATCTAATTTTTTAGGTTCACCATAGGTCCTTTTTAAAAGGGTTAACCAGGAATAGAAACATATAGCTAATGTCTTTCGAAAACCACTCCCCGTTTTTCCCCAGGTTGGGTGTGGTTCTGCAGCTCAGTTCCATTGAAGTGAATGGAGCCAAGTTGTAATACCACATCCAACCTGGAGACAGACAGGGAGCTGTTTTTGAAAGAAATTAGCTCTCTTTTTCCTGGATAGCCCATTTAAGGAAGGACAAATCTGTAACTGATATTACCTAATAACTACAAAGTTTATGAAGCCAATGTCAGCATGTGCTTCATAAACAAAAATTGGATTTTCAAATAGTTTCCCCTGTTGGGCTCAGATAACAGAATAAAACAATAATGTCTTAAGAATTTACAATGACCTCAACATGAAATGACTCTGACTACCTGGAAGTAATCATTTTCCTTAGTCATATACATAAGGGGGATCCTAATAATGAACAAGTATTTGCAGTGTATGGTTACTTTGACATCTTTAGGGATTGGACCAGGTTAAAGATGTCGAAAAAAAAAAGACCGATCCTGGAATTCTGATTAAAGTACGAGCTGGTCATAGATATTGTACCGCGCATATTAAACATTGCGCATCTTGTGTTAATGAATAACTAGTCAGTGTTTGTCTCAGCTGGTTTGTGAGCGCAGAGGAAAGCCCGTCTCCATTATAATAACCTACTTTATGAAGATTAAATGCCTCTGCAAGTCAAACAAGGAAAAATTGCTTTAAAGCAAAATCAAACATCGCTGTGCTGGCTGAGGATTTGGGTAGAAGAATGAGAGATCTCCGCTATATTGTTATTGTGAACCGGTCAGTCCACAAGTAATTGCTTTTTCATAGATAAATTTGCTTTTTACTTTCCTGCAGTAATGAAATGAACTTGACACGTTTCTTACCTTCGCAAATCTGTTCTCCCTCAAATGTCACTGGTGGAATTTTCATCTGAGGGTCCAGGAAAGCATATAATGGAGGACATGGGGCCACCGGATGACTGACAGATGGGATGATTCCGGTTGTCATATTTTTAGGGGTCATAGCATAGTAGTGGAATATTGAAATGTTTATATTCACATCTATCTATTGTATTCACTATCTATCTCATATCTATCTATTTCATATCTATCTATCCATCTATCTATCTATTTATATCCCTCTGTCTATCTGTCTGTCTATCAATCTGTGATGGTGCACTAGGGCTTCTGTGTGTGGTGCAAGATTGTGGCTCGGGGTGGTGACATGTATCACTTCGTGATACCAGGGCACTGTTGACCTACACGGTCTGAGGACAGGAAAACTTCTCCTGGGCCAGGCGCGGCATAATACATACACTGATGCCAGGTTATGGTTAACTGTCTTTATTGAGGCAGGAGTAAATGTTACAATCCTAACAGCGCAGATTTGAGTAGAGGAGATGCAGAGTAACTATTTGGAACCATGTAGACTTGCTGTGACTTGTAGTGCTATACTCGGGACTTTGAACTTAAAGCGTACCCGTCAGATAAAAAAAAATGCTTTTTTATATATCACTCAGTACCTAATATTGACCATGTACATCTATTTTTTGTGTCCAGCACCTTTATTTATTTTTTATTACACTTTTAATTTAGCTCACTAGTCTGAATTCCTCTCAAAGGGAGGGGGCGTGGCCTCACTGTACAGGTCTCCGCCCCCTCCCTCAGTATTCTTTCTGCTCACATCTCCCCTAGCATTAGCAAAACTACAACTCCCAGCTTGTCCTCACTGACAGTAGCGGGACACAAGCTGACAGTGGGAGGATTTTTCCTCCAGGTGTGAGCCCTGCACTCACAGCTGTCAATCAAGGAAGTGTGTCCATGACATAGGTGATCATGCATGGACACAGCAGGACTAGTATGTGTCCAAGCAGGCAGTATGAAATACTTAAGATTTTCTAATGAAAGCAATTGCAAAACCTCTTGGTTTTGCATGCTTTACAACATATCAAAAGTTTTTGTATCTGACAGTGCCCATTTAATGCTGAGGCCTCCCACGCTGACTAGGGTTCTGATAGTGTCCAATTAACGCTACACCATCAGGGTATGAACTATCACTGTGTGGCCCATTGACACACTGGGTATTTTGGTCACAATAAGGAATTTCAGACTTCTCCTGGGCAGGGAACACTTGCAGAATGGCGCAGTCACTTGCTTAAATATTTACTTTAGGCTTTCCAAGAATCACCTCACACTCCTGCTGTCTCTTCTCCATACTGCAACTCACACTGAGCTCTGCACACACCAAACTGGATAACTCCTCCCCCTACACTATATGTGGTTTAGTTAGGGGAGCCTCCCATTGGGACACCATGGTCACATGGGTACTCTGCATCATACCTCCTTATAGATATCCTGCACATTTCTTAAAGGTACAGTACAAACAATATAAATTAGCAGAAAAAGATCATAACAAATATTAAACCATCACCTGAGCAACATGGCCTAGCACAGGCACCTGAAGTAATGTTTACCTGACAGGACAAACATGGTGAGTTAAAATACATTTCAAAACAGAAATCCAGAGGTTACGTAAATTAAGGCATTCTGTAACTTTCTATGTGATTTACATAATTAGTAGGTATTCCAGCTGTCAACCAGAACCACTACACAAGGGTCAGCATGGGGACCCATGTTACAAGTTTAAAACCATTTAAAACAATGAAATAAGAAAACATTAAAAGGTAACTTTGTTATTTGTTGTATGGATAATGCATTATGAATAAAATTTCATATTCTTGTGTTGTGTAATTAACTGTTAGTGTGGATGACCGGATGGCCTTTTTACGGTTAGTAGCATAAATAGTTATTAGCCGTATTTTAGTTGACCAGAAATAGAATCACATCGAGTATCAGTGTTGCTGAATTGTATACTTGATACATAGTTTTTTTGAAGAGTGCTACATAGTAATAGCGATGTTCCAAAGGGGCGGGGCTAATTCACATGTCATAGTTTTGTTGTGGGACACCAGACAGGGATAAACTATAAACTTATATATTATGTGCTTGACACATTTTTAAATAGAGCGCTATATAAGGATGATGGCGTTCAAGAGGGGCAGAGCTACTTTGCATGACAATTTTTTATTTTTTTATTATATTTAATTACAAAAATAATTAGTAAAACCTCTCATTATGATAGTAGTTACTGGTTACCTCCACCAAAACTTTCGCTGTAAATTTTAACTTCTGCAATTGGTGATGTCTGGCAATAGACATGGTCCCGGCCGTTGATAGCCTTCGGGACCACCCTGCTATGACACAGGGTCAGCTCGTGACCCCGCCTCATAGCAGGGGAGCGGGCGCAGGGCATACAGGTACAGCCTGCATCCTTAAGGTGTTAAATAACCTATATAAATTTGGGATATAATGGAGAGGATAGGGTGGTCTGGCACTAACAAGACTAAGGCCTATAGCTATCTGGACAAATGCAGTAGTGGAGTGCGTTGGTGACCCCAGAACTTACATTGGCAACGGTGGTGCAAAATCCAGCAAGGTGCTTATAAAATTTCAAGACAGAAGACAGGACTGCACTCACCATACAGCGAAGCTTTATTGGAGTATTCCAGGCATATGAAGCAGGTGCGGTGGTGGAGGTGGGGGACATGACTGGGACAGACTGTTTCATGCTCTCACAGCGCTTCTTCCAGCCAGTATACGACTTCCGCACAAAGCGTGACATCATATATAGGTGTCACGGTAGGCGGCAGCTTACTCACGTGTCAAAACAAAGTGAACATGTGATCAAAACAAACAACACATAGTGTGAGGTCATGTGATCCTAACATGAACAACGGGAGCCTGGCCGAAGATATTCAGGTAAATAACAACGACGTGTTATGTGTATGTCTCTGCGTGATGATGTATAATATATGCATATGAGTGGAATCACAGAAATGGTGCCAGTTCTATTAGATCGTTGAGTTCCAAAATGCCTGCCGCTTCAAGCTTCATAATCCAATATGCCTCTTTGCGTAATAGGGTAGCATGACTATTTCCACCTCTTGGGAATGATTTGACCCTTTCTATGCCGGTGAATTTTAGGACTTGCGGATCTCCTGCATGGACTTATCTTACGTATTCCACTAGTCTAGGGCAACTAATCCAGTTCGGATAGATCTGACGTGCTCATGGAAACGAACATAGAGGGTCCGAATAGTTTTATCAACGTAAAAGAAGCCGCAGGGGCACACGATGACATACACGAGGAAAGTGATGCAGCAAGTAATTAAATCTGTTTCATGATGATAATAGTCTCCCAATTATAGTTTATTAGTGGACACGTTTTGGGAACAAAAACAGCAGGTTCTACAAGGGAAATTTTCCCTTTGATGCTCGTTGGCACATCCTGGTTCGAAGATCTTGATATTTTGAGTGTGTCGCCCAGTGTATTTTTTTTTTCTATAAGTCACTAGAGGAGAATTGATGGCAACTTCTTTCAAATCCAGGTCCGATTCAAGGATGTACCAATGTTTGTGGATAGTGTTGGCTATGAATCCATTCATATTTGAATTGGCCAAGGAGAAGTTACATCTACGAGGTTTGTCATTAAGCCTGGATTTAGGACGTAATATGTCAGAGCGTTGTACGGTCAGTGCTTTCGCAAGGCTCTCATTGACAATCTGAGCATGGTATCCTCGATCTAATAACCGTTTTTTCAGGTCAGTGGCTTGGGTCAAAAAGGTGTCATCATCACTATTCACTTTTCTCAACCGTAAAAATTGTAAGTACGGGATGCTCTTTTTAACATGGTTGGGATGTCAACTGTTAAAGTGGAGAAGGGAGTTACGGGCAATACTTTTACAGTAACCTTGTGTACATAATGTGCCCTCATGGACTACCAATTTTACATCAAGAAAGGTGAGTTCTGAATCACCATTTACAGAGGTGAAGAGCATATTTTCGCAATTGGTCTCATTAAGGTAGGTGACAAAGGACTGGAAAGTATTTTCAGAACCCTCCATTACAATTAGGATGTCGTCGACAAACCTAAGAAAATACCAGAGACGTCAACCATCCAACTTCCGGACAATGGACTCTGAGGGGAGTCAGTCAGATGAAGCTACTCGCCCTTCTAATATGGATCACAAGTCTACCACTCAGATTGTGAAGAAGAGCACTTCCACAGGTTCTATCCCTTAAGGAAAATGATCAGAAGGGGGAGAGGGAGAAAGAGAAGGCACATTCCATCAGAAAAGGAAAGGGTGTCCTGGAAGGACTAGAGACATCTAATAACATTGTGGTCAATTTAACAGATGTCCCATAGTCCCTCTTGTCTAAAGGACTCAATTATGGGTTGCAAGAGCCCTTTGACCCTGTCCAATTTAACAGACCTCCTAAAGGCGACTAGAAAAATACATTTGCATAAAGCATTTAAGAAGGGTACAACTAGTGTTTCTGAAAAAAGTTACAAGGAAGGAGAAGTCCCTGCTGTAATCGGTCCCCTCGGGTTCTCCCCAATTTTGGGGGCAACCCTAGAGGATCGTGATATTCTTAATACATTGTGCTTTCTATCCGAAGTTGAGCCCACGCCCACTCCTCCCACCACTGAGGAAGTTTTGTCCTTTAGAGGAAGTAATCCATCAACATAGTCTCCCAGCCGTCCCTATGCTCTATCGACCTGTTCACACGGGCTGTGGAACAAGATGTTACGGAGTTAATTTACCCTCAATATTGTTACGCCGAGCGCTCCGGGTCCCCGCTCCTCCCCGGAACGCTCGCAACATCCTCGCTACTGCAGCGCCCCGGTCAGATCTACTGACCGGGTGCGCTGCGATACCGCCCCCAGCCGGGATGCGATTCGCGATGCGGGTGGCGGCCGCTCGCGATGCGCACCCCGGCTCCCGTACCTGACTCGCTCTCCGTCGGTCCTGTCCCGGCGCGCGCGGCCCCGCTCCCTAGGGCGCGCGCGCCGGGTCTCTGCGATTTAAAGGGCCACTGCGCCACTGATTGGCGCAGTTGGTCTAATTAGTGTGTTCACCTGTGCACTCCCTATGTATACCTCACTTCCCCTGCACTCCCTCGCCGGATCTTGTTGCCATTGTGCCAGTGAAAGCGTTTCCTAGTGTGTTCCTAGCCTGTGTTCCAGACCTCTTGCCGTTGCCCCTGACTACGATCCTTGCTGCCTGCCCCGACCTTCTGCTACGTCCGACCTTGCTCTTGTCTACTCCCTTGTACCGCGCCTATCTTCAGCAGTCAGAGAGGTTGAGCCGTTGCTAGTGGATACGACCTGGTTACTACCGCCGCTGCAAGACCATCCCGCTTTGCGGCGGGCTCTGGTGAATACCAGTAGTAACTTAGAACCGGTCCACTAGCACGGTCCACGCCAATCCCTCTCTGGCACAGAGGATCCACCTCCTGCCAGCCGAATCGTGACAGTAGATCCGGCCATGGATCCCGCTGAAGTTCCACTGCCAGTTGTCGCCGACCTCACCACGGTGGTCGCCCAGCAGTCGCAACAGATAGCGCAACAAGGCCACCAGCTGTCTCAACTGACCGTGATGCTACAGCAGCTACTACCACAGCTCCAGCAATCATCTCCTCCGCCAGCTCCTGCACCTCCTCCACAGCGAGTGGCCGCTTCCGGCCTACGACTATCCTTGCCGGATAAATTTGATGGGGTCTCTAAGTTTTGCCGTGGCTTTCTTTCGCAATGTTCCCTGCACTTGGAGATGATGTCGGACCAGTTTCCTACTGAAAGGTCTAAGGTGGCTTTCGTAGTCAGCCTTCTGTCTGGGAAAGCTCTGTCATGGGCCACACCGCTCTGGGACCGCAATGACCCCGTCACTGCCTCTGTACACTCCTTCTTCTCGGAAATTCGAAGTGTCTTTGAGGAACCTGCCCGAGCCTCTTCTGCTGAGACTGCCCTGCTGAACCTGGTCCAGGGTAATTCTTCCGTTGGCGAGTACGCCATCCAATTCCGTACTCTTGCTTCCGAATTATCCTGGAATAATGAGGCCCTCTGCGCGACCTTTAAAAAAGGCCTATCCAGCAACATTAAAGATGTTCTGGCCGCACGAGAAATTCCTGCTAACCTGCATGAACTCATTCATCTAGCCACTCGCATTGACATGCGTTTTTCCGAAAGGCGTCAGGAGCTCCGCCAGGATATGGACTTTGTTCGCACGAGGCGTTTTTTCTCCCCAGCTCCTCTCTCCTCTGGTCCTCTGCAATCCGTTCCTGTGCCTCCCGCCGTGGAGGCTATGCAAGTTGACCGGTCTCGCTTGACACCTCAAGAGAGGACACGACGCCGCATGGAGAATCTTTGCCTGTACTGTGCCGGTACCGAACACTTCCTGAAGGATTGTCCTATCCGTCCTCCCCGCCTGGAAAGACGTACGCTTACTCCGCACAAAGGTGAGACAGTTCTTGATGTCAACTCTGCTTCTCCACGCCTTACTGTGCCTGTGCGGATATCTGCCTCTACCTTCTCCTTCTCTACTATGGCCTTCTTGGATTCCGGATCTGCAGGAAATTTTATTTTGGCCTCTCTCATCAACAGGTTCAACATCCCGGTGACCAGTCTCGCCAGACCCCTCTACATCAATTGTGTTAACAATGAAAGATTGGACTGTACCGTGCGTTACCGCACGGAGCCCCTCCTAATGTGCATCGGACCTCATCACGAAAAAATTGAGTTTTTGGTCCTCTCCAATTGCACTTCCGAAATTCTCCTTGGACTACCGTGGCTTCAACGCCATTCCCCAACCCTTGATTGGTCCACAGGAGAGATCAAGAGCTGGGGTACTTCTTGTTTCAAGGACTGTCTTAAACCGGTTCCCAGTACTCCCTGCCGTGACCCTGTGGGTCCCCCTGTAACCGGTCTCCCTAAGGCTTATATGGACTATGCTGACGTATTTTGTAAAAAACAAGCTGAGACTTTACCTCCTCACAGGCCTTATGACTGTCCTATTGACCTCCTCCCGGGCACTACTCCACCCCGGGGCAGAATTTATCCTCTCTCTGCCCCAGAGACTCTTGCTATGTCTGAGTACATCCAGGAAAATTAAAAAAAGGGGTTTATCCGCAAATCCTCCTCTCCTGCCGGAGCTGGATTTTTCTTTGTGTCCAAAAAAGATGGCTCCCTACGTCCTTGCATTGATTACCGCGGACTTAATAAAATCACGGTAAAGAACCGCTACCCCCTACCTCTTATCTCAGAACTCTTTGATCGCCTTCAAGGTGCCCACATCTTTACCAAACTGGACTTAAGAGGTGCTTATAATCTCATCCGCATCAGGGAGGGGGACGAATGGAAAACTGCATTTAACACCAGAGATGGACACTTTGAGTATCTAGTCATGCCCTTTGGCCTGTGCAACGCCCCTGCCGTCTTCCAAGACTTTGTTAATGAAATTTTTCGTGATCTCTTATATTCCTGTGTTGTTGTGTATCTGGACGATATTCTGATTTTTTCTGCCAACTTAGAAGAACATCGCCAGCATGTCCGCATGGTTCTTCAGAGACTTCGAGACAATCAACTTTATGCCAAAATGGAGAAATGTCTGTTTGAATGTCAATCTCTTCCTTTCCTAGGATACTTGGTCTCTGGCCAGGGACTACAAATGGACCCAGATAAACTCTCTACCGTCTTAGATTGGCCATGCCCCTCCGGACTCTGTGCTATCCAACGTTTTTTGGGGTTCGCCAATTATTACAGACAATTTATTCCACATTTTTCCACTATTGTGGCTCCTATAGTGGCTTTAACCAAGAAGAATGCCAATCCTAAGTCCTGGTCTCCCCAAGCGGAAGACGCATTTAAACGGCTCAAGTCTGCCTTTTCTTCTGCTCCCGTGCTCTCCAGACCTGACCCATCTAAACCCTTCCTATTGGAGGTTGATGCCTCCTCAGTGGGAGCTGGAGCGGTCCTTCTACAAAAAAAATTCTTCCGGGCATGCTGTTACTTGTGGTTTTTTTTCTAGGACCTTCTCTCCGGCGGAGAGGAACTACTCCATCGGGGATCGAGAACTACTGGCCATTAAATTGGCACTTGAGGAATGGAGGCATCTGCTGGAGGGATCAAAATTTCCAGTTATCATTTACACCGATCACAAGAATCTCTCCTATCTCCAGTCTGCCCAACGGCTGAATCCTCGCCAGGCCAGGTGGTCGTTGTTCTTTGCCCGTTTTAACTTTGAAATTCATTTTCGCCCTGCCGACAAGAACATTAGGGCCGATGCTCTCTCTCGTTCCTCGGATGCCTCGGAAGTAGAGGTCTCTCCGCAACACATCATTCCTCCTGACTGTCTGATCTCCACTTCTCCAGTCTCCATCAGGCAAACTCCTCCAGGGAAGACCTTCGTTTCTCCACGCCAACGTCTCGGGATTCTCAAATGGGGTCACTCCTCCCACCTCGCAGGCCATGCGGGCATTAAAAAGTCCTTGCAACTCATCTCTCGTTTCTATTGGTGGCCGACTCTGGAGACGGATGTTGTTGATTTTGTGCGGGCCTGTACTGTCTGTGCCCGGGATAAGACTCCTCGCCAGAAGCCTGCTGGTCTCCTTCATCCTCTGCCTGTCCCCGAACAGCCTTGGTCTCTGATTGGTATGGACTTTATTACAGACTTACCCCCTTCCCGTGGCAACACTGTTGTTTGGGTGGTCGTTGATCGATTTTCCAAGATGGCACATTTTATTCCTCTTCCTGGTCTTCCCTCAGCGCCTCAGTTGGCAAAACAATTTTTTGTACACATTTTTCGTCTTCACGGTTTGCCCACGCAGATCGTCTCGGATAGAGGCGTCCAATTCGTGTCAAAATTCTGGAGGGCTCTCTGTAAACAACTCAAGATTAAATTAAACTTCTCTTCTGCTTATCATCCTCAATCCAATGGGCAAGTAGAAAGAATTAACCAGGTCCTGGGTGACTATTTACGGCATTTTGTTTCCTCCCGCCAGGATGACTGGGCAGATCTTCTACCATGGGCCGAATTCTCGTACAACTTCAGAGTCTCTGAATCTTCTGCTAAATCCCCATTTTTCGTGGTGTACGGCCGTCACCCTCTTCCCCCCCTCCCTACTCCCTTGCCCTCTGGTTTGCCCGCTGTGGATGAAGTGACTCGTGATCTTTCCACCATATGGAAAGAGACCCAAAATTCTCTTTTACAGGCTTCATCTCGCATGAAAAAGTTTGCCGATAAGAAAAGAAGAGCTTCCCCCATTTTTGCTCCCGGAGACAAGGTATGGCTCTCCGCTAAATATGTCCGCTTCCGTGTCCCCAGTTACAAACTGGGACCACGCTATCTGGGTCCTTTCAAAATCTTGTGCCAAATCAATCCTGTCTCTTACAAACTTCTTCTTCCTCCTTCTCTTCGTATTCCCAATGCCTTTCATGTCTCTCTCCTTAAACCACTCATCATCAACTGTTTCTCTCCCAAACTTGTTTCTCCCACTCCTGTTTCCGGTTCTTCTGACATCTTCTCCGTGAAGGAGATACTGGCCTCCAAGACGGTCAGAGGGAAAAAATTTTTTTGGTTGATTGGGAGGGCTGTGGTCCTGAAGAGAGATCCTGGGAACCTGAGGACAACAAGTCTGGTCCTCAGGTTCTCAGGCTCCAAGAAGAGGGGGAGACCCAAGGGGGGGGTACTGTTACGCCGAGCGCTCCGGGTCCCCGCTCCTCCCCGGAGCGCTCGCAACATCCTCGCTACTGCAGCACCCCAGTCAGATCTACTGACCGGGTGCGCTGCGATACCGCCCCCAGCCGGGATGCGATTCGCGATGCGGGTGGCGCCCGCTCGCGATGCGCACCCCGGCTCCCGTACCTGACTCGCTCTCCGTCGGTCCTGTCCCGGCGCGCGCGGCCCCGCTCCCTAGGGCTCGCGCGCGCCGGGTCTCTGCGATTTAAAGGGCCACTGCGCCACTGATTGGCGCAGTTGGTCTAATTAGTGTGTTCACCTGTGCACTCCCTATGTATACCTCACTTCCCCTGCACTCCCTCGCCGGATCTTGTTGCCATTGTGCCAGTGAAAGCGTTTCCTAGTGTGTTCCTAGCCTGTGTTCCAGACCTCCTGCCGTTGCCCCTGACTACGATCCTTGCTGCCTGCCCCGACCTTCTGCTACGTCCGACCTTGCTCTTGTCTACTCCCTTGTACCGCGCCTATCTTCAGCAGTCAGAGAGGTTGAGCCGTTGCTAGTGGATACGACCTGGTTACTACCACCGCTGCAAGACCATCCCGCTTTGCGGCGGGCTCTGGTGAATACCAGTAGTAACTTAGAACCGGTCCACTAGCACGGTCCACGCCAATCCCTCTCTGGCACAGAGGATCCACCTCCTGCCAGCCGAATCGTGACAAATATGGGAGCAACTTGTCCAGTGGTGAGAGAAAGGCCTTGAAATGGCTAAGATCTAGGCTGGATTTACGAGTCATAAAGGCTGATAAGGGTGGCAGTACTGTTCTAATGTCTAATGTCATGTATGAAACTAAAAAAGAATACTGTCACCTATAAACGACTCCATACAAACTCAACTGCTAAAACAATGGGCCTACTTTCCTTAGACAAAAATGTGAACAGGGACTAATAACCCACGCAATTCCACGCAACCCGCGACATGCTAAATGGTACTTTTTGCCCAAGGTGCATAAGTCGCAGAGCCGACCCCCAGGACACCCTATTGTGGTGGGGATCAGCTCTGCGACTGAATACCTTTCACAATACATAGAATGGTTACTGAAACCTATATTACCATGCATGCCTTCCTATATAAAATACATCGGAGACCTACTTACACATCTGGACAGTTTTCATTGGAATGACACCTATCATCGTGCATACATTAACGTTGAGAGCCTGTACACCCGCATCCCTCACGATGCGGGTGTACATGCTATCCGTGAAATTCTGACTGAGACTGACAAGGCGGACGACTTTATTAGTTTTGTGATGGAATCCTTCCTCTTCATCCCCTCCCACAATGAGTTCAGGGAAGGTGACAATTAGTATAAGCAGGAGACCGGGACTGCCATGGGCCCATCGGTATCCTGTACCTATGCTAATTTGTTTTTGGCTGCCTTTGAGTGCAGTTATGATTTTTACCCCGCAAATCGCTTTCTTACTAATATCAAGTTGTTTCTTAGGTTTGTCGATGACATCCTAATTGTATGGGAGGATTCTGAAAATATTTTTCAGTCCTTTGTCACCTACCTAAATGAGACCAAATGCGAAAATATGCTCTTCACCTCTGTATATGGTGATTCATAATTCTCCTTTCTTGACTTAAAATTGGTAGTCCATGAGGGCATATTACGTACACAAGGTTACCGTAAAAGTATTGCCCGTAACTCACTTCTCCACTTTAACAGTTTACATCCCAACCATGTAAAAAATAGCATCCTGTATTCACAATTCTTACGGTTGAGAAAAGTGAATAGTGATGATGACACCTTTTTGACCCAAGCCACTGACCTGAAAAAACGGTTATTAGATCGAGGATACCCAGCCCAGATTATCAATGAGAGCCTTGTGAAAGCACTGACCGTACAACGACCCCACTTATTATGTCCTAAATCCAGGCTTAATGACAAACCTCATAGATGTAACTTCTCCTTTGCCAATTCAAATATGAATGAATTCATAGCCAACACTATCCGCAAACATTTATACATCCTTGAATCGGACCCGGATTTGAAAGAAGTTGTCATCAATTCTCCTCTAGTGACTTAAGAAAAAGAAAAAAACATACCCTGGGCGACACACACAAAATATCAAGATCTCCAAGCCAGGATGTGCCAACAAGTGGTTGTGAGTGGCTTACAAATGTTGCACCAAAGGGAAATTTCCCTAGTAGAACCTGCTCTTTTTGTTCTCAAAACCTGTCCACTAATAAACTACAATTGGGAGGCTATTATCATCATGAAACAGATTTAATTACTTGCTGCATCACTTTTCTCGTGTATGTCATCGTGTGCCCCTGCGGCTTTTTTTACGTAGGTAAAACTATTCGGGCCCTCCATGTTCGTTTCCGTGAGCACGTCAGATCTATCCGAACTGGATTAGGTGCCCCTAGACTAGTGGAACACGTAAGAGAAGTCCATTCAGGAGATCCGCAAGTCCTAAAATTCACCGGCATAGAAAGGGTCAAGTCACTCCCAAGAGGTGGAGATAGACATGCTACCCTATTATGCAAAGAGGCATATTGGATTATGAAGCTTGAAGCGCCAGGCATTTGGGACTCAACGATCGAATAGAACTGGCACAATTTTCGTGATTCCACTCATATGCATATATTATACATCATCAAGCAGAGACATACACATAACACGTCGTTGTAATTTACCTGAATATCTTCGGCCAGGCTCCCGTTGTTCATGTTAGGATCACATGACCTCACACCATGTGTTGTTTGTTTTGATCACATGTTCACTTTGTTTTGACACGTGACTACGATGCCGCCTACTGTAATGCCTATATATATGATGTCACACTTTGTGTGGAAGTCGTATACTGGCTGGAAAAAGCGCTGTGAGAGTGTGAAACAGTCTGTTCCGGTCACATCCCCCACCTCCACCACCGCACCTCCTTGACATGCCTGGAATACTCAAATAAAGCTTCGTTGTATGGTGAGTGCAGTCCTGTTTTCTCTGTTGGAACTATATAAATTTGGTATTGCTGTAATCGAACTAACCCACAGAATAAAGCTATTATGTTTTTATTTTACCGTATGGTGAATTTAAATTGCAAAAAAATAAATAAATGACAAATTCACATTTTCCCTTTGATTAGCAAAAAAGAGTTAATAAAAATTAACCAATAAAATATATGAACCCAAAAATGGCGGAATTAAAAAGAAGAACTTATGTATTTTTTCAATTAAAAAAAAGTCAAAAAATGACGGTACTTGGAAGGCTGCAATAGAAAAAACACGCGCAAAAAAGTCATGCCAGGAGAAGGGGTTAAAGGAGTACTCTGATGAAAAGAAACATATTCCTCATCCACAGGTTAGGGATAAGTAGCTGATTACAGGAGGTCTTACTGCTGGGGCCCCCAACGTTCACCGGGGTGGGACCTCGGCTCTCTCAGTGAGGAGTGCGTGTCGTCTATCGGTAGACGGCACGCTCCATTCTTTTTTATGGGAGCGCCAATGATGTCCAAGAACTGAACTCGGGTCTTTTCGGTGCTCCCATAAGAATGAATGGAGCTCATGCCGACTGTAGCACGCGCTCCTCATTGAGTGCCGGGTCCCATCCTGGTGATCAGCAAGTAATCCCTTATCCCTTATCCTGTGTGTAGAGGATAACTTATTTTTTTTGCCGGAGATCTCTTTTAAAGGCCAGTAAAAGGGGTTGGAAAGGTTATGCTCTACAATATGCCGATTTATGTAGCTGAGGTGATGTATACTTTTTATTTAAGAAACAAAGGTAAGGTCCAGCCACTCCACTCTCAGGAACAGTATGCTTTATTTTTTATAAAATTGCAGGTACAGGTCAAACAGGTAACTAGTTTTGGCCTGTGTCTCAGGCCTTACTCATACATGGTGTATGAGTAAGGCCTGAGACACAGGCCGAAACTAGTTACCTGTCGGACCTGTACCTGCGATTTTATAAAAATAAAGCATACTGTTCCTGAGAGCGGAGTAGCTGGACCTTACCTTTGTTTCAGAATTCACGTTCCGGTGTGGTCCACACCTGGTCCGCGCCCTCCAGGCATTCGGGGTGAGCTGAGCAACACTTCTATACTGCACTTTTTATTTAAGCATTATTGGCTTCTGCAGTTTTGCAGCATTTTAACATTTATTTACTTTTGCTGAAGGCTTTTTGTTTTCAATTTTTGTCAAAATTATAAACAGCAATATGAGAAAATAAAGGAAACAAAACATGGAATGTGAGTGATACCAGGAATATAAATAACCCAATATGTATTTGCATCATTTACCCATAGTCTAATGATGGAACAGATGTAGAACAGATGTTTTTAATCTTTTGTATCACATATCAGAATTTATGAAATTACTTTTGACATGTACTAAGGTATTCTGAAGATTGTTAGAAATCAGCTTTAATTCTGCTTAGTGAATATTGCTATGTTTTTTTTTTATTATGATAAGTGGCTTTAGCTACGTATGCCTTCTGATCTGGCACCGTGCATGTTAATGGGATTTCTGTAACACAATGTGTCATTGTGAGATCAGCTGGTGCATCCGAGTAGTTGTTAAATAAACTGGATAGCTTAAAGGGGTACTCCAGTGAAAAACATCTTATCCCCTATCCAAAGGATAGGGGATAAGATGTCTGATCGTGGGGGTCCTGCAGCTGGGAACCACTGCAATCTTCAGGGCCGGCAGCAGCGGTGTCCGGAACATGGAAGCTTGGAGCTTCCGTGTTCGTGACGTCACGCCACGCACCCTCCATTCTTGCCTATGGGAGGGGTGTGACGACTAGTACGTAGCGTCCCGCCTCCTCCCATAGACATGAATGGAGGGGGCGTGACGGCTGTAGTCGCCAATCATCCAGCACAGAGTGGAGTTTTTATATGTTGTACATCTTGGCAAAACATTAACCTTTCTAATATACTTAATAAAAAAATGATCTCCTTTTTGTAGAAATCATGGCTTATAAAAAAAGACCACTAGGGGTCCCCATACCATAAGAACATAATCCTGTTCAACTGCTGCATCATCTTTGTCCAAGCTAAAGCACAGGAAGGGATGCAATCCAGTGAGGGACTAGCATTCCTCTCTTTTTCCTGTCCTATCAGACTTCAGCGTGGAAACAGAGAGGAGGGGGTTACAGAGCAGCCTGCAGTGATTGGATAGAGACACTCAGCACCGCATATCAGACTCAGGGAGGAAGTGAATACTAGGTCAGGGCGGGCTCAGTGCTTACCTTGGACACGCCCCTTCTTGAGCAGTGGAAGAGTGAATGAGTGAGTGTCACGATTCGGCTGGCAGGAGGAGGATCCTCTGTGCCAGAGAGGGATTGGCGTGGACCGTGCTAGTGGACCGGTTCTAAGTTACTACTGGTATTCACCAGAGCCCGCCGCAAAGCGGGATGGTCTTGCTGCGGCGGTAGTAACCAGGTCGTAACCACTAGCAACGGCTCAACCTCTCTGACTGCTGAAGATAGGCGCGGTACAAGGGAGTAGACAAGAGCAAGGTCGGACGTAGCAGAAGGTCGGGGCAGGCAGCAAGGATCGTAGTCAGGGGCAACGGCAGGAGGTCTGGAACACAGGCTAGGAACACACTAGGAAACGCTTTCACTGGCACAATGGCAACAAGATCCGGCGAGGGAGTGCAGGGGAAGTGAGGTATACATAGGGAGTGCACAGGTGAACACACTAATTAGACCAACTGCGCCAATTGGTGGCGCAGTGGCCCTTTAAATCGCAGAGACCCGGCGCGCGCGCGCCCTAGGGAGCGGGGCCGCGCGCGCCGGGACAGGACCGACGGAGAGCGAGTCAGGTACGGGAGCCGGGGTGCGCATCGCGAGTGGGCGCCACCCGCATCACGAATCGCATCCCGGCTGGGGGCGGTATCGCAGCGCACCCGGTCAGTAGATCTGACCGGGGCGCTGCAGTAGCGAGGATGTTGCGAGCGCTCCGGGGAGGAGCGGGGACCCGGAGCGCTCGGCGTAACAGTACCCCCCCCCCTTGGGTCTCCCCCTCTTCTTGGAGCCTGAGAACCTGAGGACCAGACTTTTGTCTAGGATGTTGTCCTCAGGTTCCCAGGATCTCTCTTCAGGACCACAGCCCTCCCAATCAACCAAAAAATGTTTTTTCCCTCTGACCGTCTTGGAGGCCAGTATCTCCTTCACGGAGAAGATGTCAGAAGAACCGGAAACAGGAGTGGGAGAAACAAGTTTGGGAGAGAAACGGTTGATGATGAGTGGTTTAAGGAGAGAGACATGAAAGGCATTGGGAATACGAAGAGAAGGAGGAAGAAGAAGTTTGTAAGAGACAGGATTAATTTGGCACAAGATTTTGAAAGGACCCAGATAGCGTGGTCCCAGTTTGTAACTGGGGACACGGAAGCGGACATATTTAGCGGAGAGCCATACCTTGTCTCCGGGAGCAAAAATGGGGGAAGCTCTTCTTTTCTTATCGGCAAACTTTTTCATGCGAGAAGAAGCCTGTAAAAGAGAATTTTGGGTCTCTTTCCATATGGTGGAAAGATCACGAGTCACTTCATCCACAGCGGGCAAACCAGAGGGCAAGGGAGTAGGGAGGGGGGGAAGAGGGTGACGGCCGTACACCACAAAAAATGGGGATTTAGCAGAAGATTCAGAGACTCTGAAGTTGTACGAGAATTCGGCCCATGGTAGAAGATCTGCCCAGTCATCCTGGCGGGATGAAACAAAATGCCGTAAATAGTCACCCAGGACCTGGTTAATTCTTTCTACTTGCCCATTGGATTGAGGATGATAAGCAGAAGAGAAGTTTAATTTAATCTTGAGTTGTTTACAGAGAGCCCTCCAGAATTTTGACACGAATTGGACGCCTCTATCCGAGACGATCTGCGTGGGCAAACCGTGAAGACGAAAAATGTGTACAAAAAATAGTTTTGCCAACTGAGGCGCTGAAGGAAGACCAGGAAGAGGAATAAAATGTGCCATCTTGGAAAATCGATCAACGACCACCCAAACAACAGTGTTGCCATGGGATGGGGGTAAGTCTGTAATAAAGTCCATACCAATCAGAGATCAAGGCTGTTCGGGGACAGGCAGAGGATGAAGGAGACCAGCAGGCTTCTGGCGAGGAGTCTTATCCCGGGCACAGACAGTACAAGCCCGCACAAAATCAACAACATCCGTCTCCAGAGTCGGCCACCAATAGAAATGAGAGATGAGTTGCAAGGACTTTTTAATGCCCGCATGGCCTGCGAGGTGGGAGGAGTGACCCCATTTGAGAATCCCGAGACATTGGCGTGGAGAAACGAAGGTCTTCCCTGGAGGAGTTTGCCTGATGGAGACTGGAGAAGTGGAGATCAGACAGTCAGGAGGAATGATGTGTTGCGGAGAGACCTCTACTTCCGAGGCATCCGAGGAACGAGAGAGAGCATCGGCCCTAATGTTCTTGTCGGCAGGGCGAAAATGAATTTCAAAGTTAAAACGGGCAAAGAACAACGACCACCTGGCCTGGCGAGGATTCAGCCGTTGGGCAGACTGGAGATAGGAGAGATTCTTGTGATCGGTGTAAATGATAACTGGAAATTTTGATCCCTCCAGCAGATGCCTCCATTCCTCAAGTGCCAATTTAATGGCCAGTAGTTCTCGATCCCCGATGGAGTAGTACCTCTCCGCCGGAGAGAAGGTCCGAGAAAAAAAACCACAAGTAACAGCATGCCCGGAAGAATTTTTTTGTAGAAGGACCGCTCCAGCTCCCACTGAGGAGGCATCAACCTCCAATAGGAAGGGTTTAGATGGGTCAGGTCTGGAGAGCACGGGAGCAGAAGAAAAGGCAGACTTGAGCCGTTTAAATGCGTCTTCCGCTTGGGGAGACCAGGACTTAGGATTGGCATTCTTCTTAGTTAAAGCCACGATAGGAGCCACAATAGTGGAAAAATGTGGAATAAATTGTCTGTAATAATTGGCGAACCCCAAAAAACGTTGGATAGCACGGAGTCCAGAGGGGCGTGGCCAATCTAAGACGGCAGAGAGATTATCTGGGTCCATTAGTAGTCCCTGGCCAGAGACCAAGTATCCTAGGAAAGGAAGAGATTGACATTCAAACAGACATTTCTCCATTTTGGCATAAAGTTGATTGTCTCGAAGTCTCTAAAGAACCATGCGGACATGCTGGCGATGTTCTTCTAAGTTGGCAGAAAAAATCAGAATATCGTCCAGATACACAACAACACAGGAATATAAGAGATCACGAAAAATTTCATTAACAAAGTCTTGGAAGACGGCAGGGGCGTTGCACAGGCCAAAGGGCATGACTAGATACTCAAAGTGTCCATCTCTGGTGTTAAATGCAGTTTTCCATTCGTCCCCCTCCCTGATGCGGATGAGATTATAAGCACCTCTTAAGTCCAGTTTGGTAAAGATGTGGGCACCTTGAAGGCGATCAAAGAGTTCTGAGATAAGAGGTAGGGGGTAGCGGTTCTTTACCGTGATTTTATTAAGTCCGCGGTAATCAATGCAAGGACGTAGGGAGCCATCTTTTTTGGACACAAAGAAAAATCCAGTTCCGGCAGGAGAGGAGGATTTGCGGATAAACCCCTTTTTTTTATTTTCCTGGATGTATTCAGACATAGCAAGAGTCTCTGGGGCGGACAGAGGATAAATTCTGCCCCGGGGTGGAGTAGTGCCCGGGAGGAGGTCAATAGGACAGTCATAAGGCCTGTGAGGAGGTAAAGTCTCAGCTTGTTTTTTGCAAAATACGTCAGCATAGTCCATATAAGCCTTAGGGAGACCGGTTACAGGGGGACCCACAGGGTCACGGCAGGGAGTACTGGGAACCGGTTTAAGACAGTCCTTGAAACAAGAAGTACCCCAGCTCTTGATCTCTCCTGTGGACCAATCAAGGGTTGGGGAATGGCGTTGAAGCCACGGTAGTCCAAGGAGAATTTCGGAAGTGCAATTGGAGAGGATCAAAAACTCAATTTTTTCGTGATGAGGTCCGATGCACATTAGGAGGGGCTCCGTGCGGTAACGCACGGTACAGTCTGTTACGCCGAGCGCTCCGGGTCCCCGCTCCTCCCCGGGGCGCTCGCTACACTCTCGCTCCCGCAGCGCCCCGGTCAGATCCACTGACCGGGTGCACTGCGATTCCGCCTCCAGCCGGGATGCGATTCGCGATGCGGGTGGCGCCCGCTCGCGATGCGCACCCCGGCTCCCGTACCTGACTCGCTCTCCGTCGGTCCTGTCCCGGCGCGCGCGGCCCCGCTCCCTAGGGCGCGCGCGCGCCGGGTCTCTGCGATTTAAAGGGCCACTGCGCCGCTGATTGGCGCAGTGGTTCTAATCAGTGTGTTCACCTGTGCACTCCCTATGTATACCTCACTTCCCCTGCACTCCCTCGCCGGATCTTGTTGCCTTTGTGCCAGTGAAAGCGTTCCCTTGTGTGTTCCTAGCCTGTGTTCCAGACCTCCTGCCGTTGCCCCTGACTACGATCCTTGCTGCCTGCCCCGACCTTCTGCTACGTCCGACCTTGCTTCTGTCTACTCCCTTGTACCGCGCCTATCTTCAGCAGTCAGAAAGGTTGAGCCGTTGCTAGTGGATACGACCTGGTCACTACCGCCGCAGCAAGACCATCCCGCTTTGCGGCGGGCTCTGGTGAATACCAGTAGTGACTTAGAACCGGTCCACTAGCACGGTCCACGCCAATCCCTCTCTGGCACAGAGGATCCACCTCCTGCCAGCCGGCATCGTGACACAGTCCAATCTTTCATTGTTAACACAATTGATGTAGAGGGGTCTGGCGAGACTGGTCACCGGGATGTTGAACCTGTTGATGAGAGAGGCCAAAATAAAATTTCCTGCAGATCCGGAATCCAAGAAGGCCATAGTAGAGATGGAGAAGGTAGAGGCAGATATCCGCACAGGCACAGTAAGGCGTGGAGAAGCAGAGTTGACATCAAGAACTGTCCCACCTTTGTGCGGAGTCAGCGTACATCTTTCCAGGCGGGGAGGACGGATAGGACAATCCTTCAGGAAGTGTTCGGTACCGTCACAGTACAGGCAAAGATTTTCCATTCGGCGTCGTGTCCTCTCTTGAGGTGTCAAGCGAGACCGGTCAACTTGCATAGCCTCCACGGCGGGAGGCACAGGAACGGATTGCAGAGGACCAGAGGAGAGAGGAGCCGGGGAGAAAAAACGCCTCGTGCGAACAAAGTCCATATCCTGGCGGAGCTCCTGACGCCTTTCGGAAAAACGCATGTCAATGCGAGTGGCTAGATGAATGAGTTCATGCAGGTTAGTAGGAATTTCTCGTGCGGCCAGAACATCTTTAATGTTGCTGGATAGGCCTTTTTTGAAGGTCGCGCAGAGGGCCTCATTATTCCAGGATAATTCGGAAGCAAGAGTACGGAATTGGATGGCGTACTCGCCAACGGAAGAATTACCCTGGACCAGGTTCAGCAGGGCAGTCTCAGCAGAAGAGGCTCGGGCAGGTTCCTCAAAGACACTTCAAATTTCCGAGAAGAAGGAGTGTACAGAGGCAGTGACGGGGTCATTGCGGTCCCAGAGCGGTGTGGCCCATGACAGAGCTTTCCCAGACAGAAGGCTGACTACGAAAGCCACCTTAAACCTTTCAGTAGGAAACTGGTCCGACATCATCTCCAAGTGCAGGGAACATTGCGAAAGAAAGCCACGGCAAAACTTAGAGTCCCCATCAAATTTATCCGGCAAGGATAGTCGTAGGCCGGAAGCGGCCACTCGCTGCGGAGGAGGTGCAGGAGCTGGCGGAGGAGATGATTGCTGGAGCTGTGGTAGTAGCTGCTGTAGCATCACGGTCAGTTGAGACAGCTGGTGGCCTTGTTGCGCTATCTGTTGCGACTGCTGGGCGACCACCGTGGTGAGGTCGGCGACAACTGGCAGTGGAACTTCAGCGGGATCCATGGCCGGATCTACTGTCACGATTCGGCTGGCAGGAGGTGGATCCTCTGTGCCAGAGAGGGATTGGCGTGGACCGTGCTAGTGGACCGGTTCTAAGTTACTACTGGTATTCACCAGAGCCCGCCGCAAAGCGGGATGGTCTTGCTGCGGCGGTAGTAACCAGGTCGTATCCACTAGCAACGGCTCAACCTCTCTGACTGCTGAAGATAGGCGCGGTACAAGGGAGTAGACAAGAGCAAGGTCGGACGTAGCAGAAGGTCGGGGCAGGCAGCAAGGATCGTAGTCAGGGGCAACGGCAGGAGGTCTGGAACACAGGCTAGGAACACACTAGGAAACGCTTTCACTGGCACAATGGCAACAAGATCCGGCGAGGGAGTGCAGGGGAAGTGAGGTATACATAGGGAGTGCACAGGTGAACACACTAATTAGACCAACTGCGCCAATCAGTGGCGCAGTGGCCCTTTAAATCGCAGAGACCCGGCGCGCGCGCGCCCTAGGGAGCGGGGCCGCGCGCGCCGGGACAGGACCGACGGAGAGCGAGTCAGGTACGGGAGCCGGGGTGCGCATCGCGAGCGGGCGCCACCCGCATCGCGAATCGCATCCCGGTTGGGGGCGGTATCGCAGCGCACCCGGTCAGTAGATCTGACCGGGGCGCTGCAGTAGCGAGGATGTTGCGAGCGCTCCGGGGAGGAGCGGGGACCCGGAGCGCTCGGCGTAACAGTGAGCAGCAGAACAGAGGGATTTGTGAGCCACATACAGAAGCTAGACACATAAAAAGGACATGTAAAGAATCTGCATGACCTAGTGAGGAACATATCGAAGTATTATTTTTGTCTCTGATATGACAGGTACTTCTTGAAATTGGGGATTTGTCCCATTCACAGCACACACACAGTATCTCATAGTATTTCTATTATCTTCGATGTTGTATCTCATAGTATGTTCATGTTCTCTTTGTTGCCATCTACTGGTGGTGAAAGGTAAAGTGTTCCAGAATACAGTCGATCATTGTAGAATTTTCTAGAAAAAGGGAGGAGTTAGAATAGTCATTAGTCTATAAATACCCAGCTTCGCTGCATCTTATAGTCTTAGGTTAGTGTAACTTACAGAATCTGCAAGATTCAAAGCTAGTGTTACAAAGGACTGCGAGGGCTGCAGATCCAGTCGCTGCTATTCCTGTGAAGTAAGAAGAGTAGTCCCAGCAGCCACCTCACCTTTCTGATAGATCTACTTTCTAATGTCTTAAAGCCATGTCTTAAAACATTTTGTTGAGAACGCTCAGAGCCGAAGGCCGTAATCGTAACGCCATGTCTACACCCCTTCGTGATTCGTGATGTCACATCCCGCCCCCTCCTTTCATGTCTATGGGAGGGTCCCTGTGGGCCGACACGCCCCCTCATATAAACATGAATGGAGGAGGCGTGGTGAGACGTCATGAGAGGGCGCAGCCGTGATGTGACAACCACTTCCGCTGGGTTTGTTTAGAACACCGGGTGCAGCGAGAGATCAGGGGGGCAGCAGCTGAGACCCCCATACATCTCTACATATTGCCAGGTGAAACAAGCAGCAGCACATTTCACACTCTGGCCAGTTAACAATGAGCCAGGGAATGATGCCCACAGCTTCTCCTGACGATGTGGTGTCCCAGCACCAGAGGCTGTCCTGTGGCTTCGGACTGCTTTGGGCAGCCTTGCAGCACAAGGTGTTGGGCCCACAGAGAGACTGGTCTTAGTGTTAATTATATTTTGCACTCCATTGAGAAATTAACATATTTTGTATAATTATCTTGTTGTTGTTGTTCTGATGTATGTTAAATTTGTTGCTGTACCCTTAAGAGAGGAACTGTGTAAACACCATGTGACCCTGCCTGCCAATGGGAACCCCTAAATTCTAGCCCATATAATGTAGTGGGAGAGGATTCGGCCCAGTTGTTCCTGAGCCATATTGTGGTTAAGGTGTGTTGTGCGTAGAAGCCTTAAAGGGGTATTCCAGGATTTTTTTTTATTTGACTTTGCTACAGTGGTTGTAAAGTAAGTGTAGTTCATAATATAGTGTCTGTACCTGTGTGTGACGGTTTTCTCACAATTCTTATGTGATTTCACCCCAATATTTATTTTTAACAGCATACAAAATGACTGTTGTCTCAGATTCTTCCCAGGTTGCAATGTGGCCGAGACCTGACTCACTAGTCAGCTGATGACAGGGAGCCTGTCTGCTTCAATGGGTGGAGAGATCTCTAGGTGGGAGAGAGATCAATCTGCAACTAATGCAACAGCTGTAGGCACCCTGATTGAAAATCACAGGCCTTTTGAATGGATGCAGCTCATTAATGTTTCAATGGGTGGAGTGGTTGATGTGTGGGAGGGAGGAAAATGTAATTATGGGATTTGTAGGCAAAGAAGCTCAAACAGGAAATACCAGTTCACAAAAGCTAGCCACAGTGTTATGGTAATCTCACGACATAGCCATTCAGCCCCAAGACAAGCGCAGATCCTTCCTAAGCATGTCCATTACTGTCTACCAGGTACTTACTAAAATATGGAGGAGAACCCCTTTAAGGGAAGGCCCAGATCAAATTTATTCAATCCGGTCATTCTGCAAGGATCACCCGCACGGTGGAAGTTCATGCCCTGGCGGAAAAGGCTACAAGACCTTGACAAAACCCTACCTACCAGGATTAATCTACCCATCTTCAAGTCAGTATCCATTCGTTTGGTGAAAGCACCCCAAGTCCCAGCAAGGCAACAGGGCTCCCAAGTGGTTACGCTGCATCCTCTCACTCTGCACCATTCAGTCTGTGTAATACCATCTGCACCCTGCTCAGAAAAGACAGTTATCCGTAACGTGGCGTCAGTGTGTTCCTTTACTCCCTGTGTCTGGCCCAGGAGAAGCTGTCTCCAACCTTGGACGGTTTTTTAGGATAATGGTGCCCTGGCGTCACAAAGTGATAAGGTATTTCCCTAGCACCCAGTGGCTACCACAAGTATATCTGGAGGTCCCAGCACTGGTACCATAACCAATCAAAACTTTTGACATGTCTGCATGACATGCCAAAAGTTTTTCTAAATGGCAAGTCACACTTTCATAAATTCATTTTCAAACAACAAACGCCCAAAAATTACCCAAATATCAAATATCCACTGTATGCAAAAAATGTAAACATAGCATTAAAACATGCAAACAGTAAGGCTATATTCTAACACAAAATGGTTAAAAGCAAAAGTTTTGTTGTGTTGCCTGGTTTTTGGTTTAGTCCAAACATTTCTCCTCGATCAATATCTTCTAATTAAACTGCCTGGTTCCCGACATATTATAGATTCAGTAGAAATGGATCTGTTCAGAGCCAAAACTGAAATAGGGCTCGGCTGGGAGGGTGAGCGGTGACTCTGCTCATACATTTATTCTGAAGTTCTTAAAACTTTTAGGAAGACGAGGTGGCACACAGTCAGGGAGCGCAGTTATCTCATTATCTGGATAGCATTAAATGGTGATGAGCAGGAACCAAGTCTGAATATGCTCCTACGTGTCTGGTATTAATAGCCACTAATAACTATTCATTAGAATTGCTGCAAAGCATCAATGACTGCACAATAGTGTCAGATTAATTAACACGTACCGTATATGAACACCGATAACTTAATGCAAATGTATACATGACATACTTCTAATGCATTTGTTTCCCTTTTACGTTGATATGCACTGATATTAACAGTATTTCTCCACTAATTAATGTTTTTTTTTGTGTGTGTTTTTTTTTGTGTTGAGTTAAACGGGTATTCCGGTGGCAAAAAAAAAAACAAAAAAAGTTTTCATATCAACTGGTGCCAGAAAGTTAAACAGATTTGTAAATTACTTCTATATAAAAATCTTAATCCTTCCAGTACTTATCAGCTGGAGTGCAGGAAGTGGAGTTCTTTCCAGTCTGACCAAGTCAGGATTTGTCCAGCGCAGGAGAGGTTTGCTATGGGCATTGGCTTCTACTCTGGACAGTTCCTGACATGGACTGAGGCGGCAGCAGAGAGCACAGTTGGCCAGAGGAAGCCGTTTTTACTGCAAAACAGTCTGGAGCTTGGCTCCAGTGGCTGCTGGGATAAAGGCTACATTTTAATGGTGAGTACCCATGTTTTTTTTTGTTTTTTTTCCCTATTTTTTCACGTTTCTCATTGTGAATTTACTAAGACCTAATTCACATATGTGTTTTTTTAGTTGAACTGCTAGTACTTGACAGTAATTGGGAGGGCTTTATGCAGTAGTGCCACTTGCACTTTCAAAGAATAGGGGATAAGATGTCTGATCGCCGAGGTCTCGCCGCTAGGAACCCCCCCCCCCTATTTCCCTGCTGCATCCAGCGTTCGTTTAGAGCATCAGGTGCAGCTTCGGAGGCTTGGAACATTACGGCCATGCCCGCTTGTGACATCATGGCCATGCCCCCTAAATGCAAGTCTATGGGAGGGGGCGTGATGGCCGCC
This sequence comes from Hyla sarda, assembly GCF_029499605.1. NCBI lineage: Eukaryota > Metazoa > Chordata > Amphibia > Anura > Hylidae > Hyla > Hyla sarda. The sequence goes on from NC_079194.1 coordinate 28,823,215, forward strand.
ACACCCCCTCCCATAGGCTTGCATTGAGGGGGCATGGCCGTGACGTCACGAGCAGCGCATCGCCAGTCATCCGGCACGGAGCGAAGTTTGCTCCGTGAACCAGATGATTGGGGTGCCGCAGCCAAGATTGCTGGGGTCCCGCCACCGGGGACCCCCGCGATCTCGGCTGCGGGACACCAGAGATCCTTTTGGATAGGGGATTAGATGTCTACAGGGCGGAGTACCCCTTTAAATAACTCATTATTCACAAGACCGTTTTTTTAATCTGTTGGCCGATGTATAGACCAAATGTAGAGGCCAGATAAAACAGACATGTAAATAGTGAATATTCTATAGGTAATGTAATGTAATGTATTACCATCCAATATGACGCACAACAAAATTATACAAGCTGTTAAACTCATACATATATTATCTCATGATATGCAATAAGAGATAAAGTCACTATCCCAAGGTAACTTGTCTCCAAAAACTACCCGACGCATTTCAGACACTGGTAATGTGTCCTCCTCAGGGGCTAGACAGTGACCTAGAATTAAAGCAAGTCAACTGTTGCATATATTAGCTTGAGGAGTCGCTGATACAGTAGCGGCTCCTAAATGAGGAATCTTGTGCTGAGTGAAAATAATAGCACTTCAATAATTTGCACAAGCAATAGCCTGTGGCCCAGTCCGATGACCTGTTCGGCGTATTCGCGTCCGTGCTCCTGTATGCACATACCCGCTGTGGCCAGGAGCCGTGCAGTCGTGCCGGCTACTAAGCGCACATGAGTAGCCGGTCAAACTGAATGGCTACCCGCCACAGCGGGTATGTGCATACAGGAGCACGGACGCGAATACACCGAACAGGTCATCGGACGTGGCCACATGATATTCCTGCACAACTATGCGTGTGCAAATTATTGAAGTGCTATTATTTTCACTAAGCACAAGATTTCTCATTTAAGAGCCGCTACTGTATCAGCGACTTCTCAAGCTAATACAGCGGTCCCTCAACATACGATGGTAATCCGTTCCAAATGGACAATCGTTTGTTGAAACCATCGTATGTTGAGGGATCCGTGCAATTTAAAGTATAGGACAGTGGTCTCCAACCTGCGGACCTCCAGATGTTGCAAAACTACAACTCCCAGCATGCCCGGACAGCCGTTGGCTGTCCGGGCATGCTGTTAGTTGTAGTTTTGCAACATCTGAAGGTCCACTGGTTGAAGACCACTGGTATTGGAGGTTGTACTCACGTGTCCCCGCCGCTCTGGACCGTCACCGCTCGTCACCGCTGCCCTGGATGTCGCCTTCCATCGCTGTCGCCGCGTCCCCGAGGTGTCCCCGACGCTCCGGTAAGGCCTCTGCTTCCCTGGCATCCTCGCTCTCCGTCGCCGCCATCACGTCGCTATGCACGCCACTCCTATTGGGTGACCGGACGGTGTGAGCAGCGACGTGATGACGACGATGGAGAGCGCTGACGATGCAGAGGATCCCGAAGAGGACACGCCGGAGTGCCGAGGACAGGTAAGTGATCGTCAGCGGACCACACAGGGCACCGTAAACGGCTATCCGGTGGCAGATGAAGCAGTCTGCGCTGCAGGATAGCCGTTTATGGGATGGCCCCGACATACAAAAGCATCGTATGTTGATGCTGCCTTCAACATGCGATAGCCTCTGAGAGGCCATCGTATCTTGAAATGATCGTATGTCGGGGCCATCGTAGGTCGGGGGGGAGGTCACTGTACATGCAAAAGTTGACTTGCTTTCCTTCTAGGTCCCTGTCTCCCCCTTAGCCCCTGAGGAGGACACATTGCCAGTGTCTGAAACGCGTCGGGTAGCTTTTGCAGGCAAGTTACATTGGGATAGTGACTCTCTCTCTCTTATTGATTATCATGAGATAATATATGTAGAAGTTTAACAGCTTGTATAATTTCGTTGTGCGTCATATTGGATGGTAATACATTTCATTACATTACCAGAGAATGTTCACTATTTATATGTGTGTTTTATCTTATCTCTAAGTAAAAGTTAAGTTTTATTCACTCCAATATTTACCTCTAATTTGGATTGGGAGCACTACTTATTATAGGTTATTAAATACCTCACCTTATCTATTTAATATTATCAAATATAGAGCCCATAAGTGAGTCTAATATTTACTATGTTTATAAATAAGATTGTATCTGTTAAATGATAGAATCAGAACATACAAAGGCAACATACAGGAACATTTTGGAAACTTTTTTTTTTTTTTTAAATATTACGTGTGGCAATAGTGTAAATGTAAACCGGTGAAGAATAGAAAACGTACCATTATAAGCATGGCGCTCCTTTGTTCCGGGTAATGATGAAATGATTGAAGCCCGTGTCAGCGTACTTTATTATCAGATAAAAGTCCTATGCTGCCCTTTGCTGCTTTCCTGAATTCCCTCCCGCAATATAAAACCCACTCACTTGATTCGGAGAATTTATAGATTTTTTTTTTTATTATTAAAAAAATACATGTAGTTTTTTCCCAAGAGAGCTTAAGGATAAGAAGTGCTTTTCTATCTGAAATCACCAACCTTTCAAAGTTCTTTGACAGTATAACCGTTTAAAGCATGTTTTAAGTGAAAAAAAAAGGACTTTTTACTAACCTATTTTCTTTCTTTCTATAGTCAAAAATAAATAACATACGGTAACAGCTCAAACATCCCATTTACGAGGAGCTGTTAACTGTAGAAGCACATGGCAGTCTATTATATTCGTGTATTGTGGACTATGTAGGTATATTTTGTTAAAGTCTCTAATTCTATCAATTCATCACTTCTCGACATTGATGGACGGGGTTATTTCATCCACCAGAGAGAATGATTATGTCGGCCGTTCTATCTCTATAGAAAGTATGTTTATGCCCACTTTTATTGGTGCCTGTATCAGGGCCAACAGGAGTCGTGAAGCAACTAGATCACTATTGGATTTGGCTTAGACGGTGAGGCAAAGTCCAAGTGATAATGCATTCTCACCCTAAATGGGGTATTCTCATCTCAGCACGTTACCCCAATCGACGGGATAGGGGATAACATGCTGATTGGAAGGGAACTGACCCCTGGTACCCCCAATGATCCATTGAACAGAGGTCAAATGTTCCTCAAGCTCTGCAATGCCCAGAAGCCCCAAAGAGCATGAATAAAGCAATGGTCGGGCATGCACAGTGTTCTCCAATCATGCTACAGTGCATCTTCTATTCTAAGGATTGGCGGGATGCCTACAAATCAGCATGTTATGTCCTCTCCTGTGGATATGCTGACATGAGAATACTGCTTCAACCCCTATTTGCAGTTGCAGTCGATCCCACAGATAATCCCCAGGTCGATACCCCCAGAGTAGCCTCCTTTAGCAATGGTGGGTGCATTGATGAAATGTAGATACCAGGTTAAGATAACAAGGCTGCAGGCAGGAATCCTAGTCAATAAGGGCATGGAGATGGGCAGCATATGGGTGAACATGGGTCATCTGTGAAAGCTGGGTTTGTAAGAGAAGAAGCCAAATGAACACCTTTACAGACAGCAGGAACTAACATGACCTTAATGCTCAAGCCCAGAGCCCTTTGGGAAGAGCTGTTCATATGGGCTGGGGTCAAGGTGAGGTGGCCCAGTATGGGATGGTGTTTCCCCGTACTTCTCCTGCCCTATCAGGCAGAGTCTCTCCATGTGCCCAGGGCCCCCTTTATGTATTAACCCCCTGTGAATATAAGTTGTGATATTAATAATGTACTGTTTCTTTAATTGTTATACCATGGGATTGTTACCCAGGAGGCACTAGGGACCAGGTGACCCCCAAGTGACCTATGGGCTTCTTGCACAGCCCCCCTATATAACCAGGGTACGGGCTGCAATCTCTCTCTTTCCCATGCTCTTTGTTCCTGAGGTCCAGTGCAGGCGTCTCAGTGTGAGTGTCCGGAGCACTGGAGGCCTAAAGTCTGCAGCCACCTGTCAATTGCAAGTAAGCCAAAGTCATCTAATTGTCAGTCATCAAGTCAGTCAAGTCAAGTCTACTGTTTAGTCACCGTGGCCTGCACCAAATTCTGTTTAACCACTGCAAGTCCCAACAAGTCTGCAAGGTCCCCCTGTGTCACTGGTCACCTCCTTGGGCCCTGGCTGTACTGTATAGACTGTGTCATCTGTTTACCCTCAGTAAAGCTACCACTGTCCATAACTTGGCGTCAGTGTCTTCATTGCCCCCGTGCCTAGCCCAGGACCAGCTGTATCACCTACACCACGTCCTGGCGTCACAACAAGAAGGGGTTAATAAGAACATACAGGAACATTGGGTTATAACATCTACCCTGCACCTCATACCCTGATGCCACAAAGGCATCTGTAGCACCCCGTCATGCTGTGCCCTATGAGCTGAGTGACTGGATGCAGGAGCAGAGCAGTGACTGCGAGGAGGACACCTAACAATGTTGCAGATGGGCCTCCGCAGTCGGACAGAATCAGAAATTCTGCAGTATCATACAGCAGCTTGGCTAGATGCAGGCTGAGACGGGCCCTCGGACACTTTGGGCACGGTTGCTTCCGGGGACACAGTCACACTGCAGCTCAGGAAGACTATCACATTGAAGGACTTGAGTAGGACACTGGAGGCCCTGCAGGAGCACTGGAGGTAAGTAGATGTTCATTTTATAAATTTTTTATTTTACCAAAGTTGCCAAACTTACAGTGAAAAACATTTTTAAAGTTTACGTTCTATGTTTCACTGTATAGTTCTTACAGTGTGCCACCAACCAACATGTCTGCTTTCCTGTTTCCAACCTCCTTCAGTTTCTTTTCATAATATACTGTAGATAAAAGTGAAAACTGCCTTCCCAGTTATAGACAATGGCTGCTGCTTCTTCAGGCTTCCTCACAGCTGGGCCGAGTGAAAAAGTGGCAGCGATGATGTCAGCGTGATCCTAAAGCATCATCGATGCACCAAGCCTGCTGCTGGAATGAGGAGTATAATGGGTGAACAGGACAGGTTAGCAGAGTTGTATCTCACCCCTTCAGCAAGCCCAGAAAATTGATTTGTAACGAATGCGGATATCGCCACGATTCGATTGCACAAATCACTTCATTACTCCAACTTCATTTAGTGCGGTTCAGGCTCCAGGGGCCGGGCATCTAAAATGGCAGATCCACATGTGAGGAAATGGGGCAAGGAATTCTGGGAAGGCAGGAACAAGGGTCGGTGGCATGACCCTGAATCACATGCAGCATGCAGCCTATCAGCAGCCAGCAACCCCTGTGATGTCACAGCCCTATATAATTGGCAGCTATCTTGCGGCCAGTCACATCAGCGCTCTATTGCAGAGAGAGAGGGACAGACAGCAGTATGTGTTGCACAGAAAAGCTTTTTTTTCAGCATCGATAAACGTCAAGCCCAAATCCAGCTTTAAAGCACTAATAAGGAAGGGAGTGAGATTGATTGCACTCCACTCATATAGGCACTAAGTATGTCAGGCAGAGAAGTGCCAGGATGTTCACAGAGGAGTGGCAGAGGCCTAAATTCATCAGGCAGAGGTCTAAATTCATCAGACAGAGGTTGCAGCAGACTAGTGGGCGAGTGGCAGCAGGATTCTCAGCGAGAGGCCTGAGCTCCCGGTATCAGCTAGCGGTCCTGTCTCCACCAGCAACCCATCTGCCATCATCGATTGGTCATCCACTTCATCACAAGTGACATCCGACACCCCCAATCAATAGTCAGTGGGTTCCTCAGACACAACCCTCAGTTGGCATGGCCAACACTCCCTGTCCTCCCATTGACTCTGTTCTATGCTGTTCCCTCCCCCAAAGAAGTATCTTATGCTGTGGGTTCAGCTCCACTATTTAGTGAAGAGGATCTACTAGAGGACAGTCAGCAGCTACTGCCCAGCCAAGAAGTGGAGGAGACATCCGCCGCTTTCTCCTCTGGGTGAACAAGTAGTAATGAGGAGAGTGGCACGGGAGGTATGTTGCAAGCATTCAGGCTCCTGAGGAAGACCCTGTTGAGGAACCAGAGGAGGACATCAGTGAAGTGCAGGCACAACTCAATGATGATGAAGCCGATCGAACTTGGGAGCCGGGTGCAGAAGAGCCTTCATCATCATCGTCAGGAAAAGAGGGTTGCAGGTTGCCCGTGAGGCAGCAGCTGAGCCAGCAAGGTGGTAGCATGGTTTGCAGTCAGCATAGTGGCAAAAGTGGAAAGTCTGGAGCCAAACATGCCCGGGGTAGACAACCTGCTTCACGGCGGCCTACCGTCCCGGGAGGTAGTGGAACAGGTGTTCCTGGAGTCGGAGGCAGTAGCAGTCAATCAGTGAGGACTGTTGGTGGGAAAATCAGCTTCTCGGCGGTGTGGCAGTTTTTCATCAAGCATCCGGAGGATGTTAACCTGGCCACATGCAAGATGGGTCGGCAGAAGGTGAAGCGTGGCCAGGGTACCAATGTTGGCACCACGGCCCTGCTTCAACATATGCAGCATCACCATAAAGCGGCCTGGGAGAACCGTGGCTTCGATGTGGTGGTATAGCCTGCTGCATAATCCAGTGTATGCTGCTCCCAAGGCTCCACCAACTCAACCGGAGGGAACTGTGTCATACCCATTTTCTTTTGCTCCACATGTTCCTGCTCCTTTTACTTAGACTATCCGCCAGCAATCCATTGGCGAAGCCAGGTCCAAGAGACAACAGTATGCACCCACTCATCCAACAGCACAGAAGCTGAATGTGCTTCTGTCCAAGTTGCTGGTGCTGCAGTCCTTCCCTATTCAAGTGGTGGACTCTGCAATTTTCAGAGAACTGATTGCTTGTACCGAGCCGAGGTGGAGAGTCCCAAGCCGTCATTTCAGCCCTGCACAATTTTGTGGAAGAGAAGGTGGGTGTCAGGATCCGGGCTGGTAAGCGGGGAGGACACGGGTGGTGGATCCTCTGTGTCAGTGAGGTGATGACGTGGGCCGTACCAGGGGAACGGAATCTAAGGGGTTACTGGTTTTCACCAGAGCCCGCCGCAAAGCGGGATGGACTTGCAGCGGCAGGTAACCCCCAGGTCGTTCCACCCGATAGCGACTCAACCTCACTGACAGCTGAGACAGGCGCGGTACAGAAGGACAAGGCAAGAGCAAGGTCAGACGTAGCAGAAGGTCTGGGCAGACAGCAACGGTTCATAGTCAGGGGCAACGGCAAGGGTCTGGATATACAGGCAATGGAACACACAGAAACGCTTTCTCAGGGCACAAAGCAACAAGATCCGGCAAGGACAGGAAGGGGAAGTAGGTTTAAATAGTGTAGGGAACTAATTGGGCCAGGCACCACTTAATGGTGCACTGGCCCTTTAAATCTGAGAGACCCGGAGTGCGCGCGCCCTAGAGAGCGGGGCCGCGCGTGTCGGGACTGAGCAGAAGGACGAGGCCGGTGAGTGATACGGGATGCGATCCGCGGGCGGGCACGTCCCGCCACTGGGATCGCATCCCAGCCGAGGGACACAGAGCAGCGCTCCCGGTCAGCGAGTCTGACCGGGGCGCTGCAGGCAAAAGAGTAACGCCGCGAACACTCCAGAGGGGAAGCAGGGCCAGTCGTTGAGCCTATCGGTGTGTACCAAAGTGCACGGCAGCGCCGAAGCGTGGAACTGTAAATATGGTAAGGAACAATACATGTCCTTTACGGCCCACTGGGTGAAAGTGGTTCCTGCACAGCCACAAAAGCAACTTGTACAGGTCATGCCGCTTCCGCCTCCACGCTCTCAGGCCGTTGGTTCTGTGACAGTGTGCGACTCAGTCTCCTCATCCTCCACTGTGTCCTCATCCTCCACTGCACGGACAAGTCTCAGTGCCCCTCCAGCATACCATGTGTGCATGGCAAGGCAGTGTCACGCTGTTCTTCACATGGTTTGCCTTGGCAAATGGAGTCACACAGGGGAGGAACTGCTAAAAGTCATTCATAAAGAAATCGCAGCATGGCTTACTCCACGAAGACTGGAAATGGGAACCATGGTGACCGACAACGGGAAGAGAATCTTGTCTATGCTGTGATAAGGAAGCATGTTACACATGTTTAATCTGGTTGTCAAACGGTTCCTGAAGTGTTACCCCCATCTGCAAGACATCTTAACAATGGGAAGGAAGCTTTGCATGCACTTCAGCCACTTGTACACCGCAAAGCACATCCACCTTGAACTGCAGCGTCAGAACGGTATCCCCCAACATATTCTTATTTGCGATGTTTCCACACGTTGGTATTCCACCCTCCATATGTTGGACCAACTATACGAACAGAGAAAAGCCATCACCGATTTCTTGATGATCCAAGTGCATAGGGGGACTCCCCTGTGTAACTTCAATGTCAACCAGTAGCAGCTCATACATGACACCTGCCTTTTGCTCTGGCCCTTTAAAGAAGCCACCATATTAGTCATTGGCCAGTAGTACAGGATGAACAACGTCATTCCACTGCTTCATTTACCACAACATGTGTTAAAAACGATGGCTGGTCAGGGCACTGGTGAAGTGGCGCCTACATCTCACGGCCATATGAGCCTTGTGGGGGATGAACTGGAGGAGGGGGAGGGGTAAAATGGAGCACAATTTAGGTTTCGTGAGATGTGCAGTTTTTCTAGTAATCGGAGAGGAGGAGCAGGATCAGCTAGAGGAGCAAGAGGGTTATGAGGAAGACGAGACAGAGGACTCAGACACATCGTGGCAGTATGCAGTGGAGATGGAGGCAGGGAGTCCCTCTGAGTCACTTGCACAAATGGCACGATGCATGCTCACTTGCTTGCGTAGTGACCGCCGAATTGTCACCATTGGGCAGCGGGATGACTTCTGGCTCTCCACCTTATTGGACCCTTGCTGTCTGCTGTCGCTACAAAATGGGGGCCTTTTTTACACCCACTAAGAGGGAGGACAAACTGACCTACTACAGAGACATCCTACGTAGTCAGTTGGCCGATGCCTATCTGCGCCATCGTCCATCCTCTCGTAGGTCTGACTTGGGGGGACCTCTGCGCTCACCTTCCACTGTCATGGCTGCTGGGGAGGGGTGGGGTGGCAGGAGCAGTACCAGCTCCATCAGCAGAAGCCTGAGTCTACAGTCGAGGATGAGTAGCTTTCTTCACCCGCATAGTGAAGCAACTCATCAGCAGCAGGTAGACCTGGAGCATGACCTGAACCAGCAGGTGGTAGCCTACCTTGACATGACCATGCCAACACACTATGATGATCCGCTGGACTTCTGGGCAGCCAAACTTGATTTGTGGTCACAACTAGCAGAGTTTTCCCTGGCAAAACTGTCATGCCCGGCTAGTAGTGTGCCATTAGAGCGGGTGTTGTTGCAGCGGGGGCCATAGTAACCCAAAGGAGAACTCGTCTGTCCACGAAAAAATGTGGAGAGACTGACCTTTGTGAAGATGAATCAGGCATGGATCAGCCTGCATCAGAGTAGATTGACCATGGTGCCACACTAACACTTCACAAATATGGATAGTGCTAAACAAATTTAAGGCGCTGCTCCCCAGTTACAGAAATTCCTCCACATCAGACCACAAGTAAGTATTCAGGATATGCATTAGCTAAAACTTAACTTTTCTTAGGATAAAATATGTGTACACAAAAGTTTTTTTCAAATCAAACAAAAGGAAAGGTGATTAAAAAACACCCTGTGCCACCTACACCACAAGTATTGATGTGATGTAAAAACCTCTAAAAGGTGGAAGAGAACAACGTATGGTCCATTGTAACCGGGGGGGGGGGGGGGGTTACATTTCCCCTGTAAGGCCCTACATTATTAATTCCCTTCTTGGCAAGTGTTACTCGCCCTAAAAAGGGCAGCCCCATACAGGAACTTCTCCCTATTTCCACCAACAAACACTGCCATTTCAGAGGGCTTTTAGGTGGAAATAGGAAGTTTCCTGTGTGCGGCCATCCTTTTTAGGGTGAGTAACACTTGCCAAGAAGGGAATTAATAGGGCAAGAGTACAAGTGAATTTTTTACACCCACCTGCTACAATGGACAATACGTTGTTCCTTTCCACCTTTTCGAGGAAAGTGTTATTCATCTTAAAAAGGGTGGCCCCACACAGGAACCTCTCCCTATTTCTCATAAAAACCCTGGAAAATTGCAGTGTTTGCAGGTGGAAACATGGAGAGGATCCTGTGTGGGGCCGCCCTTTTTAGTGCGAGTAACACTATCCAATAATAATGTGAGAGTAGGGCCTTATAGGGGAAGTTTTTACCTCCACCAGTTACAATGAACCACACGTTGTTCCCTTCCACCTTTTAGAGGTCTTTGCATCACATCAATACTTGGTGGTGTAGATGGCACATGTTTTTTGCACACCTTTCATTTTGTTTGATTTAAAAAAAAGTTTGGGTACATATAAATATATAATTTTTCATGGTAAATATTTATTCCTTTTCAAGGAAATATTGGAACAAACCATATCACAACAAAGAGGTGAATACATGAAATAATGTAAGACACCCGCAAGTATCGGAGGTTCAATGAGACAGGAATATAACAATCCTAACAGGTAAATACGTCAACAGGTCTTAGGTCTCGAAGGTGTAAAAAATGGCGGGTATCTTTCCCAGGAAGGGAATGGTGGTAACCCATTAGCACATCAGCTGTGTAAGTAAAGGAGACCCATGTGTCTATAAAGAGGTTGGGTCAACATTAAAGTAGACCAGCGGGCTAGTATAGGGAATCAGAACCCATGGGCCCTAAGGGCTCATTGAACAGGTATGACACGAAAGCAGACATGGAATGTAAGGTTAGACAAGGGAAGAATACAGAATGTGAAGGGGAGGGGCAAAAGAGAAAAGAGAAGAAAGAAGGGGAAGGAGACGAGGAAAAGGGGGGGGAGAAGAAGAGACGGTCCACAAAGCAAAGATATATTACCTCTCAACGTGGGCGGGTTCCGGGACATCTGGGCACTGAGGGTAAAATCTTCGGCAGGAATGAGCCGGGATGAGCTCAGGAAAGGGCCTCAAGTGTTTAAGTTATTATTAAAAGTTAAGTTTTACGTAATGCATGTCCTCAATACTTACTTGTGCTCACTAACACTTTTACAAAAGACTCTGTTTTCTTCTGCCTACCTGCCTCAGCTACTTTTCTGATCCTGCCACCCGCCTGATGCCAAGTTCTCCTTTTTTTCACCCACCTTTGTCACTCGGTACTGGTATTGCCACTCACTGCCCCACTATGTCACCGGGTCACTTTCAGGACTCCTGATGCTGCTGATGCCACCTCCAGGCTGTCTCATACTGCCACCATATGTTCTCCTCATGCTGATGCCAGCTCCAGGCTGTCTCATTCTGCCACCATATGCTCTCCTCATGCTGCTGCCACCTCCAGGCTGTCTCATTCTGCAACTATATCATCTCCTCATGCTTCCGCCACCTCCAGACTGTGTCATTCAGCCACTATATGGTCTCCTCATGCTTCCGACAACTACAGGCTGTGTCACTGTATCGCCATGTGGTATCCTCATGCTGCTGGCACATTAAATAAAACTTTTTTGGTTCATCTATTTGAAATCTTCATTTTAAATGTAAAAAAAAATGTCTCTAATCTTTTCAATTGTGAGGCCCTATGGTCTTGTCAGGCTGTTGCCACCTCCAGGCTTGGTCATTCATCCACTATATGGTCTCCTCATGCTGCCACCACCTCCACGCTGTGTCATTCAGGCACTATATGGTCTCCTCATGCTGCCACCACCTGCACGTTGTGTCATTCAGCCACTATATGGCCTCCTCATGCTCCTCTATGTAGGCCAGAAATAGCTGTTTTTAATAGAGCTTTGCAGAAAATAAATTAGCACCAAACCAAATTTTTTCGGAAAGATTGTGTATCATTGTAATCATATGGACCTATACAATAAAAATAAGGTGTTTTATTTTTTTACCGAAAAGTGCACTGCGTAGAAAGGGAAGCCACCAAAACTTTCAAAATAGCTTTTTTTTTTTTCCCCTTCAAATAATTTTACTTTTGTTTTACTGTAGATTTTGTGGTATAATGAGTGATTTCATTACAATGTGCAATTGGTGGTACAAAAAAACTCTTCTTCCATTATGGCCGGGCTGCCAGCATATAAAACAACAAAGGGCACTCACCTGCCACAGCTTCCTTGGTGCCTCCAGTCCTACACTGCTGTCTTCTTCCTGGTTGCCCCTGGTCAACATGTCACAGCTAATCGCTGGCTGCAGCAACAATGTGATGCATTGAGCCACGGCACCAGGATGAAGACCAGGGCCAGGGCTTAATGCATCACACTGCCGGTGATTAGCTAAGCTGCAGTTTGATGCATTGATCATGGGAAATCAGGAAGAAGACATCAGCGGAGGACTGGAGTGGCAATGCTGTGTCACCAAAGAGCAATACCAGGTAAGTCCAGTTTGTTTTATACAATATCAACCAGGGCATAATAGCTGAAAAAAGGCTCCAAGGTGTACTGCGGGTTAGGAAACTTTATCCCCCAACCCCAACACCCCCCGCCCCACCAATTAAACTTTTATCCTCTACTCTATGGATAAGAGATACATTTTCCTAACCTGAAATACCCCTTTAAGGGTGAGTTCAGATGAGTGGATCCACAGCGTGTTTTACACTACGAATCCGCCGCCGAAGGACCCCTACTGGGTACCTTTAGATGTGGCTGCTCGGAGCAGCAGTATGCCGCTATGAGCAGACACACTGCGATGTGCAAGTTGCTGTCCGCATGTACGGTATACTCGCACATCACAGCTGCTTTTGGCCTAGCTCAGGGAGTAAGGGGAGCGGCCGCGATGTGTGTGAGTACACTGCGCATGCACATCTAAAGGCACTCTGTAGGGGTCCTTCAGCGGCTGATCCACAACGTAAAATACGCTGTGGATCTGCTCATCTGAACCTACCCTAAGGATGCAGTAATAAGGTAGGAGGGTTGGTTAGGTATGTGGGGCAAGGGGGTGGGTAGTTATTGGGGTAGGCAGTATTATATATATGGTGGTTCTGGTAGGCAGGTGGGGGGGGTCGGTGGGGGGATTACCTATATGGTGGGTGGCACTGGCAGCAGTGGCAGGTGCTTCTAATGAACATGACACCTGGCGCTGCGACAGGCAGCTTGGGCACTTAGACGGCAGCTCAGGCGGGTGGACGCGATGAGGCAGACTGAGGAGGGCGCATGCGCAACTGCCATGCTCTCTTCTCTGCCAGCCTGCCAGGAACACGTTGTACGTCAACACTGACGTGACATTCCGTTCTACTCACAGGCAACCACTGCGGTACTCATAAAGGGCTGCACGCCGCAGGCTGCCTGGGAGGTAAGAAGGAGAAAAGTTCCCCTCTAGGCGCAAAACGCTTTCCGAATGGAATTGAGTGAGATGATATTTTTGAAATTAAAATACTTTTATTTAGATCTAAAACCAATGACGCATTCGGGTATGTATTCACCCTTCCTCAGATTGGCACATTACAGAAGTATTTATACACGGTATATATTCACTCAAAAAGGGTGCCCATGAATTGGCGAGTAAATAACAAGAATTACACAAAAGGTTGTAAGGTAAGATTAATAGTATAGAAAAAAATACATAAGATATTGTAAAACATGTTGTAGCATAAAATTAAATATATATGTATATATTAAATTTGAGTAGCTGTATTAGTCCAGTGATGCAGGGATTTGCTTTGGACTTGATAAAGGGAGAAATCTCGAAAGCTTCTCTCTACAAAATGCTGTTAGTCCAATAAAAAAGGTATTACAAGATACTGCAACATTTTATGATTTGCATATATTCTGTAATGCCATGTTGATAATTATTCTTTTTTCCTTTTACATGATGCACTTATCTCTATCCAGGAAAGTTGTGTCTCTGAACTTCCAAGCCTCACTCCCGATCTTCCATGGACCCGACACGTCAATCAAATTACCTGCGGGCCAAGCCTCCCTTTAGTTTTAATGATACTTCCGTTCCCAAGTATAAAATTTCAACTATTATATTAAAAGTCTATATATATTTTTTATTTTTTATTTTATGCTACAACATGTTTTACAGTATCATATGTATTTTTATCTATACTATTAACCTTACTTTACAACCTTTTGTGTAATTCTTATTATTTACCCGCCAATTCATCGGCGCCCTTTTGAGTGTATATTTACTCTGTTTAAATACTTCTGTAATATGCCAATCTGAGGAAGGGTGCCCGAAACGCGTCATTGGTTTTAGATCTAAATAAAAGTATGTGGTAGTCCTTGGGGGGTGTATGGTAGTGGTGGTATGGTATAGGTATATAAGGGGTTAATGTTAACCCTAGAGTTCGTGACACCAGGCTGAGGGCTGGTATGCTTAATCAGTGTTCCAGCCTATCGCCGCCCTTCCCAATAACGATAGGTGCATAAAATAACTGAAGGTCCACAAGGAGATTTGAACTTGAACTTGAATAACGTTTACTGAAGTGCTTGCAATATTCACAGCACAGTCACAGTCTCATACAAACAGTCCTTTGGTTACTTAGCGACTGGCAGTAGTTGCAGACCTTGAGCTAGACAATAAGTCTCGTAATTTAGAAAGAGATTTGCAGATCCGTCCGGATTTAGGGAAGGTATTAGGTCCGGAGATGCTGCAGAGTGTTTGGGAGGTGATACACTCTATAATCATAATTGTTCAGCCGTTACCGCAAGGCTCGGGCCTAACTCACTGCGATTACTGCTGTACAGGTCTTGCTTGCTTGACAGCCCACGAGGTAAGAGGAAGAAACATGGCCGTCGCTCCCTTATATGGGCAGGGGCGTGGCGAATCTGATTGGTCCGAACGTCTGCCATTCACCTTACATGGTGTGATGGGATTGCTTACGTCACAGGGCCTCCTAAGGTCCTTAAGCCAAATACCATAGAGTTCACCTTGTCACATGACCCACAGGTCCTGCAACGCTAATGGAAACAAGTAATTAACCATTTATCTACATATACTATGCTATTTACATTAACCTATGCATAAATTACTGATAATACATTAGAATAGAGGTGACTAGGGGTAGACTAGATTACAGGGATCCCTACGTCCTAGGGACTCTGGCTATGGGGACCCATAAAGAAATAAGTACCGTGTAGAATGCGGTACTGGGATACCACAAGTATATTAGTTTTAAATATATCATCTCACTCGATTCCATTCGGAGAGCGTTTTGCGCCTAGAGGGGAACTTTTCTACTGCTTTTAGCCTATTACCTGTGGACGGACGCAAGCCCTTATGCACCTTCCCATGGCTTCGCAACTCCTCCAGGGAATCTATTGAACGCTTTTTACCCATTGCTTTGGGTTATATGCGCATATCCTTTGCGCTCCAGGTGAGCACATACCATTCACCTTCTTTATTTGATTTATCGGGGATAATGCGCTAGGCGCCTTGTGTGGTCTCCCTTTTTCTTTCCTTGATCTGGGAGGTAAGAAAGCAGACAGGGGGACTCGGAAGTACGTCTGCGCTTTACAGAGGCACAGTTATGAATGAGGCGACCCGCACACTGCAGCCGCTGCCTGGGGAAAAAGAAAAAAAAAGGGGGAGCACATCTGTGCCCCCTTTACAGAGGCTATAGCTATGCCTGAGGCCTGCCTCAGTCGACTCATGGCAGCTATGGCTCTGCAGGTTAGTATCATTATCATCAGTGTCCCCCGCACTGTGATCAGCATGTACCAACAGGTTAGTGCAGGTGACACTGATGACAAATTCCCTCCAACTAAGGATCAATGAACACTGACCTGAGAATTTTGCTTGCAGTACATGTCGGGAAGATGAAACATACCTGGTGTACCCTATGGCCGACATTTATCATTGTCTTTAGACAGTTTTTTGTGTCTAGAAAAGGTGCAAAAAAGGCGCAAGCAAGGTTTATTTGCGCCTTGTTGCGCCTTGTGGTTTACACATTTCTGCTGATTCCACTGAATTTAGCAATACACATGATATGGAAGCGTTTTACGAACTGCGCCGTTTTGTGAAAAAGCTCAAAAAAAGCACAAAGCAACTAAAAAGTATCTAAAACTACACCAGCCCAGACTTCTCTTAGCTTTTTGGTGTATGTGGAAGAGACAATGTTAGAAAATGTGACCTGCACACAATTTATCAAATGCTCTGTGACCATTAAATAAATTTGGTGTTCCTACACATTACCAGCACACAAAAAAGGTGTAAAAAATTTTTTCACTTACACCTACAATCAGGGGCGGACACAGACAGCAGAGGGCCCCTGTGCAAAGAATGTGCCTGCCCCCCCCCCCCCCCCCAGCACTGTGCCCTCATGTACCTAGACCCCACCGGAGTGCCTTCACTTACCCCGCGCATGTAATGTCGCCACTTGCCTTGTCCACCACAGATGGATGGAACGGCTCCTGAGGTGGGCTCCGGGTGGCCCCTGTCCCTCTCAGTGTGCGGCCCAGTGAGTACTCCCCCGGGTCAGCCTGACCCGTATCTAGCTGGGAGGCAGAGGGCAGTGCTCCCCTTTACATTCACACCCCTGGACTTAGCATGACACCCCTTGGCACCCCCTGGTTCCTTGGCTTCTTATCCTTAGTGATAGAAGTGACTTACAGGCAGGGCCAGACTGGGACCAAAAATAGGCTCAGGCATTTTAAAATAAACAGCCCATTTTTATGGTGGGGGTCTGACTCATGGGACCCCCACCAATCACATTGGTTCAAGTGGCTCCCCAGATGTTGGAAAGCTGCAACTCCCATCATGTCTGAAGTGACTACAGCTGATGGGACAGTCAGGAGACTACACAATGATATCAGTGACTACAGCTCTGATGGGACAGTTAGGAAAATACACAATGATATCACTGACCTGAGTGACGTCTTCTCTGTTGTCTTTACTTTTCTTCTTCATCTGGTCCAGACACCAGGATTTCTTCCATCTTCTCTGCAGAGTCTGACACCTGGACATCATTCGTTCCTTAATTTGTCAGTAGATCCTCATCCTCTGTATGATGACAATAATCATTATAACCTTGCCAAATACTGTACCCCTGAATATAATACTGCCAACCACTGTACCCCCTGAATATAATACTGCCAACCACTGTACTCCATTAATATAATACTGCCAACCACTGTACCCCCTGAATACTGCCAACCACTGTACCCCTGAATATAATACTACCAACCACTGTACCCCCGAATATAATACTGCCAAATACTGTTCCCCTGAATATAATACTGCCAACCACTGTACTCTATTAATATAATACTGCCAAATACTGTTCCCCTGAATATAATACTGCCAACCACTGTACTCTATTAATATAATACTGCCAATCACTATACACCACTGAATCACCCCATACACCCCACGCAACCCATCCTCAGTCTCCTCATCTCCCCCATACACCCCACGCACCCCTTCCTCAGTCTTATCCCCCCATACACCCCACACAACCCATCCTCAGTCTAATCATCACCCCCATACACCCCACCCCACGCACCCCATCCTCAGTCTCATCACCCTATACACCCCACACAACCCATCCTCGGTTTTCTCATCACCCCATACACCCCACACACTCCATCCTCGGTCTCCTCATCACCCCATGCACTCCATCCTCAGTCTCCTCATCACCCCCATATACCCCATCCTCAGTCTCCTCATCACCCCATACACCCCACGCACCCCATCCTCAGTCTCATCACCCCCATACACCCCACGCACCCCATCTTCAGTCTCATCACCCCATACACCCCACACAACCCATCCTCGGTCTCCTCATCACCCCATACACCCCATCCTCAGTCTCCTCATCACCCCAGACACCCCATCTTCAGTCTCCTCATCACCCCATACACCCCACGCACCCCATCCTCAGTCTCCTCATCACCCCATGCACCCCATCCTCAGTCTCCTCATCACCCCATACACCCCATGCACTCCATCCTCAGTCTCCTCATCACCCCATACACTCCATCCTCAGTCTCCTAATCACCCCATGCACTCCATCCTCAGTCTCCTAATCACCCCATGCACTCCATCCTCAGTCTCCTCATCCCTCCATACACCCCATGCACCCCATCCTCAGTCTCCTCATCACCCCATACACCCCACGCACTCCATCCTCAGTCTCCTCATCACCCCATGCACTCCATCCTCAGTCTCCTCATCACCCCATGCACTCCATCCTCAGTCTCCTCATCACCCCATGCACTCCATCCTCAGTCTCCTCATCACCCCATACACCCCATGCACTCCATCCTCTTCACCCCATACAACCCATGCACCATCCTCAGTCTCCTCATCACCCCCATACATCCCATGCACTCCATCCTCATCACCCCATACAACCCATGCACTCCATCCTCAGTCTCCTCATCACCCCATACACCCCATGCACTCCATCCTCATCACCCCCATACACCCCACGCACCCCATCTTCAGTCTCATCACCCCATACACCCCACACAACCCATCCTCGGTCTCCTCAGCACCCCATACACCCCATCCTCAGTCTCCTCATCACCCCAGACACCCCATCTTCAGTCTCCTCATCACCCCATACACCCCACACAACCCATCCTCGGTCTCCTCAGCACCCCATACACCCCATCCTCAGTCTCCTCATCACCCCAGACACCCCATCCTCAGTCTCCTCATCACCCCATGCACCCCATCCTCAGTCTCCTCATCACCCCATACACCCCATGCACTCCATCCTCAGTCTCCTCATCACCACATACACCCCATGCACTCCATCCTCAGTCTCCTCATCACCCCATACACCCCACGCACTCCATCCTCATTACCCCCATACACCCCATGCACTCCATCCTCATCACCCCATACACCCCATGCACTCCATCCTCATCACCCCATACAACCCATGCACTCCATCCTCAGTCTCCTCATCACCCCATGCACCCCATCCTCAGTCTCCTCATCACCCCATACACCCCATGCACTCCATCCTCAGTCTCCTCATCACCCCATACACCCCATGCACTCCATCCTCAGTCTCCTAATCACCCCATACACCCCATGCACTCCATCCTCAGTCTCCTCATCACCCCATGCACTCCACCCTCAGTCTCCTAATCACCCCATGCACTCCATCCTCAGTCTCCTCATCACCCCATGCACTCCATCCTCAGTCTCCTCATCACCCCACGCACCCCATCCTCAGTCTCCTCATCACCCCCATACACCCCACGCACCCCATCTTCAGTCTCATCACCCCATACACCCCACACAACCCATCCTCGGTCTCCTCAGCACCCCATACACCCCATCCTCAGTCTCCTCATCACCCCAGACACCCCATCTTCAGTCTCCTCATCACCCCATACACCCCACACAACCCATCCTCGGTCTCCTCAGCACCCCATACACCCCATCCTCAGTCTCCTCATCACCCCAGACACCCCATCCTCAGTCTCCTCATCACCCCATGCACCCCATCCTCAGTCTCCTCATCACCCCATACACCCCATGCACTCCATCCTCAGTCTCCTCATCACCACATACACCCCATGCACTCCATCCTCAGTCTCCTCATCACCCCATACACCCCACGCACTCCATCCTCATTACCCCCATACACCCCATGCACTCCATCCTCATCACCCCATACACCCCATGCACTCCATCCTCATCACCCCATACAACCCATGCACTCCATCCTCAGTCTCCTCATCACCCCATGCACCCCATCCTCAGTCTCCTCATCACCCCATACACCCCATGCACTCCATCCTCAGTCTCCTCATCACCCCATACACCCCATGCACTCCATCCTCAGTCTCCTAATCACCCCATACACCCCATGCACTCCATCCTCAGTCTCCTCATCACCCCATGCACTCCACCCTCAGTCTCCTAATCACCCCATGCACTCCATCCTCAGTCTCCTCATCACCCCATGCACTCCATCCTCAGTCTCCTCATCACCCCACGCACCCCATCCTCAGTCTCCTCATCACCCCATACACCCCACGCACTCCATCCTCAGTCTCCTCATCACCCCATGCACTCCATCCTCAGTCTCCTCATCACCCCATGCACTCCATGCACTCCATCCTCATCACCCCATACAACCCACGCACTCCATCCTCAGTCTCCTCATCACCTCATATACCTTAAGCACCTCATCAGTATTACACAGCTGACACCCCCCAGTCCTTCTCATCAACATTAAACCCCCTAATCAATACACCTCTGACCCCCCCCCCCCCCCTCTGGTCCTCCTTATCAACACTACGCTCTCCCAGACCCCCAATTATTCTTATCATTACACCACCAACCTCTTCAACACCCCTCCTGTCCTCTTCATCATCATTGCAATCCCCTCCCAACCCCCCACCGCCCTGCACCCGATCGTCGCTCTTCTCACCTCATCTGCTCAGTGATGCGGCTGTGTGAGGCGGGAGGGTTTGCTGCTCCTGTCGCTTCTGCCGGGGTCAGAGGCCTTGACACGTGACTGCAGGGGCTTGGAACAGACGTGCGTGCCTGCGCGGGGCACGTCTGTTCCCATCAGCCCCTGGCCTGTCCGTCTCGCCCGGCCGAGGTAAATTACTGCTGTCAGCGGCAGGTCCGGGACCTGTTGCTGCAGCATATAGTATGAAGTACTGGCAGGGGGCCCTGAAGGGGCCCAGACTGTAAGGCCCAGGCTGTGACCTGGGCTACTAGGGGGCCCCCTAACACGCTGAGCCCCTGTGCAGCCGAACCGGCTGAACAAGTGATATGTCCGCCCCTGCCTACAATGATAAATGCCGGCCAAAGAGTGTAGGGTTCAGGTGCAGTGCACAGTCATAGCTGTCTGAAAATAGAAAAAAAAAAGCTATAGAAATCATGTAAACAATACGTAACATCTGGACTCTTTTTTTTTTTTAAAGAAGTTGTCTCTGTCATTGAAGGCATGCTGCTTGTTAGGATCTGGTCAGTGGTAAAGCGAGAAAGTGTTGTGTCTCCTTCTGTGACTGTCAACCACTCATCATTTTTCTTGTGGTTATCTTTTCCTACGATGGTGTAACATAGAAAATGGATTATAAACACACACACACATATTATATATATATATATATATATATATATACATACACAGCACCGGCGCACAAGATGTCCTATTTTTAGCAGCCTAGATACAGCAGGGTGGATCCCTGTATTTTCACTTTCCACTCTAAAAACAAGGGTTATTCAAACTATAAAAGAAATGTGTATCGGTGCTGTAGGAGGCAACTAGTATAACGTGACCCAAAAAGCTGCTAGTGACATCACTACTGCAAGAGCCTTGGGCCAAAAAGGATCTGACGCGTTTCAGAAAGTACGATTTGCTTCCTCAGAGATCTCTGAGGAAGGAAAGCGTACTTTCTGAAACGCGTCAGAGCCTTTTTGGCGCCAGGCTCTTGCAGTAGTGACATCACTAGTAGCTTTTTGGGTCACGTCTTAGCGCTGTATCAGCAGGGAAGCGAGTCGGTGAGATGCTTCCGGCCGGAGAAGATCTCCCGGCGTTCGGCTCCCTGCTACCTTGATACCCCGCATGTGTCACAGGACTATTCAGGCTCCGTCTGACACCCGGAATTACCGTAGGAAAACCAGAAGTTAGTGGAGTGTTCGCAACTCCACATTGAAGCTGTACAACTACCGTCATTAGGAGAGTGGATGACGGAGTGCCGTATTCCCAATATTGATTTTTTATGAACTTTCTCATCAAACTCAAGTAGCTGTCACATTATACTAGTTACCTCCTACAGCGCCGATGCACATTTATTTTATAGTTTTGATTATAAACCACATTATATTAATAATCCCCAATACAATGATGAACAACTGTCTCAGAGAAAAAAATCTTCAATGGACCTTTATAATGGAGAAAAATCCTGTACTTTAGTTAGGACTCAGACTCAGTCTGGTCTCTCTGCACAGTTTATGACAACAACCCTCATGTCTAAGGGTATGTTACTTCTTCCTTTGGCATCACACTCCATGCTATCTGCCTCCCCCAGATAGTTAGTAGTGTTGCTCGCGAATATTCGCGATTCAAATTTTATTCGCGAATATCGCATATTCGCGAATTCGCGAATATTCGCGAATATAGCGCTATATATTCGTAATTATGAATATTCGTTGTTTTTTTATTTATTTTATTTTTTTTTCACAGTACACATCACAGTGATCATCCCTCTCTGCTTCCAGCTTATGTGGTGTAAGAAGGCTCTAATACTACTGTGTGAGACTGGTGTGCGAATTTTCGTATATGCGAAAATTTGCATATGGTAATTTTCGTATATGCGAATTTTCACATATGCGGATTTTCGCATGTACGAATATTCGTATATGCCAAAATAAAACGAGACTATTACGAATATGCGAATATTCGCGAATATGACGAATATTCGTCCATATATTCGCGAATATTCGCGAATTCGAATATGGCCTATGCCGCTCAACACTAATAGTTAGTCCTTACTAGTGTTGCTCGTGAATATTCGCAATGCAAATTTTATACGCGAATTCGCGAATATTCGCGAATATAGCACTATATATTTGCAATTACAAATATTCGTATTTTATTTTTTTTCACAGTACATATCACAGTGATCACCCCACTCCCAGCTTGTGTGGTGTAAAGAAGGCTCTAATACTAATGTGTGAGACTGGCATACGAATTTTCGCATATGTGAAAATTTGCATATGCAAATTTTCACATATGAAAATTTTCGCAAAAGAAAATTTTCGCATATGTTAATTTTCGCATATCCGAATTTGTGCACATGCAAAAATAAAACGCGAATATTACGAATATGCGAATTTTGTGAATATATGACGAATATTCGTCCATATATTCGTAAAATATCGCAAATTCGGATATGGCCTATGCTGCTCAACACTAGTCCTTACACTTAGCTTTTTCCTTCTTGTCTAATGAGGCCGCCATGTAGGAGATCAGTGTGCAGTTTTTTTTTGTTTTTTTTTTGGGGGGGGGGAAATGGCTCTAAACCACCACTAGCCTAACTAGCTAAGAGTAAAGATGGCTCCCAATGATGGCCAAGTTTTCCTCTTTGATACTTGGCATTAAAGGAATGAAGCATTTTTGAAGCATGAGCAGCCATATAAAAGGTACCATGTGAAATGGAGGGGTGCAGGGGTAAACCACTGCCAGAGTCCTCTGGCGGCTTTGCTGCTCCCTAAGAACAAAGATCCAACATGCACAAGTCTTCTCTCCCCCACTATCACCAGTCAAGATAAAGTCCGGAGGCCTCCGTAATATTAGATGGCACTGGTGACAACCCCATTTTAAGTCAACAAAATTCTTTGTGATTTTCTTTAGAAACGGAAGCCACATTGGTAGAGTGAATAGGGCCCGTGCACACTACGGAATATCCGCCAAGACAAATTCCTGGTGAAGATTCCAGAGCAGCAGCCTCCCTTTTTCTTCACACTGCTGAATGTATTGGGGACGTCATGTGGCCGCGCGGTCACAACACCGATTTATTCTCCTGCTGTTTGCTGCACTAGAAATATTTGCCGGGGAATTTTTCTTGGTGAATTGTCCGTAGTGTGAATGGGCCCTTAGTTTCTTGACATTCTCATGCACTGTATATGTCGGTTTATAGACAATACAATAGTTTCAACATACAATGGTCTTTTCTGGACCATCGTAACTTGAAACCAGACTCAACATACAATGCTAGGGACAGTCCAGATCTGTGAAACGTGTCACAACTGGAGGAACTGACCAATCAGAATGGGCATTTAATGGTAAATAGTGTTGCTCGCGAATATTCGCAATTCAAATTTTATTCGCGAATATCACATATTCGCGAATTCGCGAATATTCGCGAATATAGCACTATATATTCGTAATTACGAATATTCGTTTTTTTTTTTTTTTTTTTCACAGTACACATCACAATGATCACCCCTCTCTGCTTCCAGCTTGTGTGGTGTAAAGAAGGCTCTAATACTACTGTGTGAGACTGGTGTGCGAATTTTCGGTTATGCAAATTTTTGTATATGCTAATTTTCGCATATGCTAATTTTCGTATATGCGAAAATAAACGCGAATATTACGAATATGCGAATTTAGCAAATATATGACGAATATTCGTCCATATATTTGCGAAATATTGCGAATTCGAATATGGCCTAAGCCGCTCAATACTACTGGTAAATCACCTCTATTACTGAAGTGCATGCACTGACTGGTGTCTGATAGCGCCCCCTACAGTACAGGGAGGAACTATACTACTGTACTACTCTTTACCTGTGCCAGAGTTAGTTGCTCCTTTGGACACCAAGTAAGGGTGGCTGCATTTAGGACACTGTGTGTACTGTATAGGACCCTGAAGAAGCTCCTGTCCTCTACATAAACCATTGTTTCCCAACCAGGGTGCCTCCAGCTGTTGCAAAACTACAACACCCAGTATGCCCGGACAGCCAACGGCTGTCCGGGCATGCTGGGAGTTGTAGTTTTGCAACAGCTGGAGGCACCCTGGTTGGGAAACAATGACATAGACAGTGATTACAGCTCCCAGCAGCTCTTTATTACTTTTATATGTAAAGATTTGCTTTATCTATATTAGTTATCTACTTATTTTTCTTTAATCCTCCCTTTTTCCTATTTTTGGATGACATATTGGTGGCTTCAGAACCAATTACCAGGTTTCCATAGAGTTATGGTTTCAAGATACAATGGTTTCAACATACAATGGTCGTCCTGGAACCGATCAATACTGTAACTTGAGGGACCACTGTAGTTGCTACGCTTTAGTCCAGTCCAGTTTTTCTAGTTTTTGTTTCAGTTCTATGGTCTTATTCCTTGTTTATCTCAGTGTATGATCCGACAACCACAGGATTCCTGGACGCCGCCTTCATTTGCTAATTGCGAACCCGCTGAACACTTGTTCATCTAATTGAATTTTCCACTTGGTCTGGCTTTGGATAGAATTTGCTCTCATTATAATTCTAACAGTGACAAGTACATCGTAGAGACATCCCAGGTTCCCCCGTCTTCCTGAAATTATTACACTTCAGACTTATTGGTGTCAGATCAGTCATTTGTTATCCAACATCTTTTTTTTTTTACCACCTGATGGTTTAGCCCTTGACATCTATCTGCCTCTGTGTAACTTTGTCTTTTATAATACTTAAAAGGATGCTCAAGGTAAACAGTCTGTGAATGTCTTGAAATGTCCCTTTTACCATTATGTTTGAGCTAAGACCAAACATATTATTCATTGCATTTACTATTTCATCATATGTGAATTCGGGTAGAAAACAGACATGGTCGCACATCTACAATCTTGTATAATGATCTGATTGCTTCTCAGCATAATATCAAAAACTAACAGGTTGTTATTATACATTTTTGATCAAAAAGTACAAGCCCACTCGCCACGTCAAGGCCACCTATTTAGAGTGGGTCCTTAACGTCCCTAGCACAAAATGGCGCAGCACTGGGCGGCGACCACCACCGCCGCAACACCAGTGCCCACAGGGGGGAACAACCCACTGGCAGAGCGGCCCCAATGCCACTCAAACCAGTCTATGGGCCGCACCCCCCCGCGCAGACACGGCGCTACGGCAGCAACGGACGCCGCACAGCACCCCACCAGTGTGAACAAGGTGTAATAGCACACTTACCATGCTCTCCCAGTCAGACTGGGAGGCTGCTAGGAAAGAAATGGCCCTTGTGTGGCTAATTACCACCTATATAGGGTTGGGCTGAGGGGGTGGGGAAGAGTGCAGCACATTTTAAAACAAAAAAAGGAGGGGATAGAAAACACAGTGTGAATTCGGGTAGAAAACAGACATGGTCGCACATATACAATCTTGTATAATGATCTGATTGCTTCTCAGCATAATATCAAAAACTAACAGGTTGTTATTATACATTTTTGATCAAAAAGTACAAGCCCACTCGCCACGTCAAGGCCACCTATTTAGAGTGGGTCCCTAACGTCCCTAGCATAAAATGGCGCAGCACTGGGCGGCGGGGGGGGGGGGGGGGAACGACCCACTGGCAGAGCAGCCCCAATGCCACTCAAACCAGTCTATGGGTCGCACCTTCCCGCAGACACGGCGCCACAGCAGCAACGGACGCCGCACAGCACCACACCAGTGAGAACAAGGTGTAATAGCTCACTTACCATGCTCTCCCAGTCAGACTGGGAGGCTGCTAGGAAAGAAATGGCCCTTGTGTAGCACACTGGCGCACACTGGCGCAGACATGTCTCAGACAAAATAACCAGACAAAAACTGGTCGGTTTCAGCTTAGTAATTGAGGCCCAATATGTGGTTTATAAATCCCAAATGAAGTTTAAATTATAAAGATTTGCCACAGGATATGTCATAACATTCTAATACTTGGAGGTTCAATGTTCTTTAATTCGGGAGTTATAAAACTTTTCCTACACTGGCCTTACCAGCCAATACATGGTGATGCTATGGCACCACCATCGAACAAACACCACTGTGCAACACAAACACTAACTATGCAATGCTTATTATTACCCCCTAGCAACACCAGATGCCATAAAGACTTTTCCAGTAGCAGCAAGTGCCACATTGCAGGTCAAAATATCTGCTCATAAACTTTAAGCACTATAGAGCATCATTAAATACTTCCCCAGCAGCACCAAAGAAACATAACAATGCAGCAAAATAAACCTCTCCAGCAGCACCAAACGTCAAAATGCAGCACAACAAACCTTTCCAGCAGCACCAAACTCATCAGTTCAGCACAATAAACCTTTCCTGCAGCACCAAACTCCCTAGTGCTTATAAAAATACCCTTTTAGAAGCATTCATTCAGTCTATGCTGATCTACCATAGACTAGAATGTAGAAATGCAGAGTCACCTCTCAATTAGACTTCTACCTAGAAATCATGGTGTTGTGCTAATTGTAGGCCCCAAAATGAGCCACTTAGCTAAAAAATATTGTGTCAGCCATACTGTGAACGGTGGCCATCTTGAATGTATTCTAATCAGGCCCAAGTGGGGTCATATTTCTCAACACTGTTTACAACATGATGGAAATTGGCCATATTTTCTAGAACTGAGCAATGTCTGGTATCAGCCCTACAGTTTCCTATAGTTTCCCCTACATTAGGTTGGCAGTATAGCCCCCCACCCTTAGGTTGGTAGTATAGTTCCCCCCACATTAGGTTGGCAGTATAGTTCCCCCACATTAGGTTGGCAGTATAGTTCCCCCACATTAGGCTGGCAGTATAGTTCCCCCCAGATTAGGCTGGCAGTATAGTTCCCCCCACATTAGGCAGGCAGTATAGTTCCCCCCACATTAGGCTGGCAGTATAGTTCCCCCCACAGTAGGTTGGAAGTATTGCCCCCCCGCCACATTAGAGGTTGGCAGTATAGTTCCCCCCCCACATTAGGTTGGCAGTATAGTTTCCCCCACATTAAGCTGGCAGTATAGTTCCCCCCACATTAGGTTGGCAGTATAGTTTCCCCCACATTAGGCTGGCAGTATAGTTCCCCCACATTAGACTGGCAGTAAAGTTCCCCCCACATTAGGTTGGCAATATAGTTCCCTCACATTAGGTTGGCAGTATAGTCCCCCCCCTCCCCACATTAGGTAGGCAGTGGCCCCCACAAACATACAGCCTTCAGCCATATACAGTGTATGGCTGGAGGCTGTATGTCTGTGTACTACCCCACTTCAGTGCTCCGACCACTGCTCCTCTGGTCAGGTCCTGGAAGTGATGGTCGAAGCACTGAAGATGACGTGCTGCTGGTAACTTACTAGGCATGCGGCCTCGCTGCTCTGCTCCGCTCTGCTGTTCCTATGGGCGCACGCACGCACAGGATGTCAGTCGCTACCTGCATTTTTAAAGTTAACGTGGGGCCGCAGAAAAGTAGCCGGTGTCTGTGAAAGCGCTGGGAGACGCCACCGGCTGGTGGCATCTCCCAGCGCTTTCCTAGACACCGCAATCATTACTATCCAAACGTCTAACAGAACACTATCATCGTATGCACTTTGAACCAGAAATAAACGGATTACCGTGGATTCGGCAGGACATCACACCCGGAGCCTGCAGAACATCGCACCAGATTTGAGTAACTACAGTTTGTGATACTCTACACACCCAAGATAGGGCTATATTACCTTCAATACTTGCCCTATTTAATGCTCAATATAGCGCTTATCCATTTATAGATACAGAATATAATGTTTATTACCCATAACCAATAAATCTTCATATTTTTATAATACCTGTGTATTGTTTGTTATATATTGCAAAACTTCCTTCTTTGCGGTAACGTCATCTCAACAAAAATAACTTAATATCTGAGGAAATAGTCGACTCAGATGTGAATTGTTTCGATTACATTTGTCTGCAATTCACCAGGACATCATTTATTTTTTATTTTTTTTCATAATTAATAATTTTTATGACTATAATTCATAATGGAGTAATGTTATGTTATGTAATGTTATGTAATGTTATAATTACCGACATTGGACTGACAGGTGTCTCAACAGGCATAAATCCAAATCCAAGTAGTAATGGGGGGTTCCAAGAGGAAAGATAATTTTATGCACATTCTATGAAATAAATGCAATAAATATTATGGATGCAGTCATCAGTTTCTTAAAATCTACTGGAGACACCCCATGGTTCATTTTTGTAATGGTATTATGTGCTCCATGAACGGAAGGGGCAGAGAAATACTCAGATTGATTTTGCAGATATATCATTAAAGGGGTACACCGCCCACAGACATCTTATCCCCTATCCAAAGGGTAGGGATAAGATGTCAGATTACGGGGGTCCTGCTGCTGGAACCCCCAGCGATCTCCGTGCAGCACCCGACATTCTAAACAATATGTAGAACACTCAGTTTTCGTGGCCGGCGATGTGACATCATGCCACGCCCCCTACATTCATGTCTATGGGAGAGCATTTAATGGCCGACACCCCCCCTCCCATAGACATGAATGGAGGGGGCATAGCTTGATGTCGCGAGGGGGCATGGTAGGACATCAAGTCTCCAGCCCAGCGGCAGGACCCCCGCTATCAGGCATCTTATGCCCTATCCTTTGTATAGGGGATAATATGTCTGTGGGTGGAGTACCCCTCTAAGATACTATGTGGCCAAAGAGCTTGAATGAAGATTCTTATATTCACTTATGAGCTCAATGTGCTTTATTTTCTTTTAGGTTATATAACCAGGTGAACATAATACTAAAACAAAGTAAAGTAGTTATGACTGCGGAGATGTATTTATGGTTGTATGCAATCATTTCTTATTTACTTTCTCATTACAAAATAGCTTTTTTTTATGTTCTGTGTAAAAACTGCCCAAAATAGAAGGCTGCCTTTAATTATGGTTCTTCTTCTGTTCATTATATCACATTTTATGTCCTTATGCAGATCATAATCATGTCTGGAAGTTTCATAATATTTCTTAGGCTCTGAAATTACTCTGTATTTTCTACGCTGTAGAATCTGCATGTTCTTTATTTATTTTTTTTCTTCTTTTTTTTAATAAGTGAATAAGGTCAAAGATTTTTCAAAGTCTACAAAACAAAAATGTGCAGACGTTTCTTTTTGCCTCTCATTTAAAGGTGCGATTTGCCATTAACAAAGATTTAATTACTGTATTTATCACTTGTGAGACTGGGCCATCCCAATATAACATCCTGATGGGAGGAACGATAATAAAACAGGAAATGTTCCCGGGAAATCATCCCACCAGGAAAATGCAAAATGAACACATCACAAGCAATTGCCGTCTTCACTGTGCTGGGTACACTTTGAGAGCCGTATCAGCTTGGGTGCAGAATAAGGAGGCTAAGACAAAAAGTTTGTGAAGGTTACAGCTGTTTTTGAATTAATGTTAATAAAAAAAAAAAACTTAATCAGTCTAAGGCCTCAAGCATAAGAGTTACAGCTCCAAACACCTCTGAGTTATACAGAGTCATTGAATGGAGCCTATAGACGTCTATGGGGATGGAGCCATTGAATGAAGCCTATAAAGACATCTATGGGGCCATACTGTATACTGTAGTATAAATTGTTGTATAGAAGCATGCAGAGATGGCATGTATTTCCTATAGAGGCATGCATTTTTTGTCATATGGCAGAAATTTGCTTTGACAGCACTGCACATACGATAAGTAGTACCGTATATACTCGAGTATAAGCGAACCCGAATATAAGCCAAGGCCCCTAATTTTACCCCCAAAAAAACAGGAAAAGTTATTGACTCGACTATAAGCCTAGGGTGGGAAATAAGGAGATTTTTTAATACTTACCGTAAAATCTCTTTCTCGAAGAATCCTTTGGGGGACACAGACGGTGGGGTGTATCTTGCTGGGTGTATCTTGCTGTCTCTAGGAGGTGACACTATGGCAACAAAAACAGTTGGCTCCTCCCAGCAGTATATACCCACCTTCAGGCTCTGAGCTAGTCAGTTTAAGTTCCAGAGCAATAGGAGGAGACCAATAGGTCAAAGAAAGACCCAAAAAATGTCCGAGAACCAGAAGAAAAAACATAACTGAACACACCCTCGGACAGAGAACCAAGGAAAAAAAAAAAAAAAAAAAAAGGGCGGGAGCTGTGTCCCCCAATGGATCCTTTGAGAAAGAAATTTTACGGTAAGTGTTAAAAAATCTCCTTTTCTCTATCGGCTCCATTGGGGGACACAGACAGTGGGACGTAGCAAAGCCGTCCCTGGGTGGGCAGATAAGTGATCAGGCAGACGGCCGATCCACTGCTGCCTGCAACACTTTACGCCCCAGACTAGCATAAGCTGATGCGAAAGTAGGAACCTGGTAAAACCTCGAGAAATGTGCAAAGACGACCAGGAAGCCGCCTTGCAAATCTACGAGGCTGATGCCCTATTCTGGAGAGCCCAGGATGCCCCCACAGAACGCATGGAATGAGCCACAACCCTGAAAGGAGGAATCTTCCCCTTACAGCGATAGGCTTCCGAAATGGCGGACTGAATCCACCTAGAAATGGTGGCCTTGGAAGCAGGTTGTCCCTTGCGACGACCTTCCGTAAGGACGAAAAAGGAATCACGCAGACGAAACGAAGAAGTGATGGAGAGATAAGACCGAACAGCCCGAACAACGTCCAGCTTGTGTAGTAAGCACTCCTGTCACGATTCGGCTGGCTGGAGGTGGATCCTCTGTGCCAGAGAGGGATTGGCGTGGACCGTGCTGGTGGACCGGTTCTAAGTTGCTACTGGTATTCACCAGAGCCCGCCGTAAAGCGGGATGGTCTTGCAGCGGCGGTAGCAACCAGGTCGTATCCACCAGCAACGGCTCAACCTCTCTGACTGCTGAAGATAGGCGCGGTACAAGGGAGTAGACAAGAGCAAGGTCGGACGTAGCAGAAGGTCAGGGCAGGCAGCAAGGATCGTAGTCAGGGGCAACGGCAGGAGGTCTGGAACACAGGCTAGGAACACACAAGGAAACGCTTTCACTGGCACAATGGCAACAAGATCCGGCGAGGGCGTGCAGGGGAAGTGAGGTATAAATAGGGAGTGCACAGGTGAGAATACTGATTAGGCCTGCTGCGCCAATCAGTGGCGCAGCGGCCCTTTAAATGGCAGAGACCCGGCGCGCGCGCCCCCTAAGGAGCGGGGCCGCGCGCGCCGGGACAACACAGACGGGGAACGGGTCAGGTACGGGAGCCGAGATGCGCATCGCGAGCGGGCGCGTCCCGCATCGCGAATCGCATCCCGGCTGGGAGTAATATCGCAGCGCACCCGGTCATCAGGTCTGACCGGGGCGCTGCGAATGAGAGAACGCTGCGAGCGCTCCGGGGAGGAGCGGGGACCCGGAGCGCTCGGCGTAACAGTACCCCCCCCCCCCTTGGGTCTCCCCCTCTTTTTGGAGCCTGAGAACCTGAGGATAAGACTTTTGTCCAGGATGTTGTCCTCAGGTTCCCAGGATCTCTCTTCTGGGCCACAGCCCTCCCAATCCACCAAAAATTTTTTTTTTCCTCTGACCGTCTTGGAGGCCAGAATCTCCTTCACGTAGAAGACGTCAGAAGAACCGGAAAAAGGAGTGGGAGAAACAAGTTTAGGAGAGAAGCGGTTAATGATGAGTGGTTTAAGGAGAGAGACATGGAAGGCATTGGGAATACGAAGAGAAGGAGGAAGAAGGAGTTTG
This sequence comes from Hyla sarda, assembly GCF_029499605.1. Lineage (NCBI taxonomy): Eukaryota > Metazoa > Chordata > Amphibia > Anura > Hylidae > Hyla > Hyla sarda. The sequence goes on from NC_079194.1 coordinate 28,855,292, forward strand.
TAAGAGACAGGGTTAATCTGGCACAAGACTTTGAAAGGACCAAGATAGCGTGGTCCCAGTTTGTAACTGGGGACACGAAAGCGGACATATTTAGCGGAGAGCCATACCTTGTCTCCGGGAGCAAAAATGGGGGGAGTTCTTCTTTTCTTATCAGCAAATCTTTTCATCCGGGATGAAGCCTGTAAAAGAGAATTTTGGCTCTCTTTCCATATGGTGGAAAGATCACGAGTCACTTCATCCACAGCGGGCAAACCAGAGGGCAAGGGGGTAGGGAGGGGGGGAAGAGGATGACGGCCGTACACCACGAAAAATGGGGACTTAGCAGAAGACTCGGAGACTCTGAAGTTGTATGAGAATTCGGCCCATGGTAGAAGATCTGCCCAGTCATCCTGGCGGGAGGAAACAAAATGCTGTAAATAGTCACCCAGGACCTGATTAATTCTTTCTACTTGCCCAATGGATTGGGGATGATAAGAAGAAGAGAAGTTTAGTTTAATCTTGAGCTGTTTACAGAGGGCCCTCCAGAATTTAGACACGAATTGGACGCCTCTATCCGAGACGATCTGCGTGGGCAAACCGTGAAGACGAAAAATGTGTACAAAAAATTGTTTTGCCAACTGAGGCGCTGAAGGAAGACCAGGAAGAGGAATAAAATGTGCCATCTTGGAAAATCGATCAACGACCACCCAAACAACTGTGTTGCCACGGGATGGGGGTAAGTCTGTGATAAAGTCCATACCAATCAGTGACCAAGGCTGTTCGGGGACAGGCAGAGGATGAAGAAGACCAGCAGGCTTCTGGCGAGGAGTCTTATCCCGGGCACAGACAGTACAGGCCCGCACAAAATCAACAACATCCGTCTCCAGAGTCGGCCACCAATGAAAACGAGAGATGAGTTGCAAGGATTTTTTGATGCCCGCATGGCCTGCGAGGTGGGAGGAGTGTCCCCATTTGAGAATCCCGAGACGTTGGCGTGGAGAAACGAAGGTCTTCCCTGGAGGAGTTTGCCTGATGGAGGCTGGAGAAGTGGAGATCAGACAGTCAGGAGGAATGATGTGTTGCGGAGAGAGCTCTACTTCAGAGGCATCCGAGGAACGAGAGAGGGCATCGGCCCTAATGTTCTTGTCGGCAGGGCGAAAATGAATTTCAAAGTTAAAACGGGCAAAGAACAACGACCACCTGGCCTGGCGAGGGTTCAGCCGTTGGGCAGACTGGAGATAGGAGAGATTCTTGTGATCAGTGTATATGATAACTGGAAATTTTGATCCCTCCAGCAGATGCCTCCATTCCTCAAGCGCCAATTTAATGGCCAGTAGTTCTCGATCCCCGATGGAGTAGTTTCTCTCCGCCGGAGAGAAGGTCCTAGAAAAAAAACCACAAGTAACAGCATGCCCGGAAGAATTTTTTTGTAGAAGGACAGCTCCAGCTCCCACTGAGGAGGCATCTACCTCCAATAGAAAGGGTTTAGATGGGTCAGGTCTGGAGAGCACGGGAGCAGAAGAAAAGGCAGACTTGAGATGTTTAAATGCGTCTTCCGCTTGGGGAGACCAGGACTTGGGATTGGCATTTTTCTTGGTTAAAGCCACGATAGGAGCCACAATAGTGGAAAAGTGTGGAATAAATTGTCTGTAATAATTGGCGAACCCCAAAAAACGTTGGATAGCACGGAGTCCGGAGGGGCGTGGCCAATCTAATACAGCAGCTAGCTTATCTGGGTCCATTTGTAGTCCCTGGCCAGAAACCAAGTATCCTAGGAAAGGAAGAGATTGACATTCAAGGAGACATTTCTCCATTTTGACATAAAGTTGATTGTCTCGAAGTCTCTGAAGAACCATGCGGACATGCTGGCGGTGTTCTTCTAAGTTGGCAGAAAAAATCAGAATATCGTCCAGATAAACCACAACACAGGAATATAAGAGATCACGAAAAATTTCATTAACAAAGTCTTGGAAGACGGCAGGGGCGTTGCACAGGCCAAAGGGCATGACCAGATACTCAAAGTGTCCATCTCTGGTGTTAAATGCAGTCTTCCATTCGTCCCCCTCCCTGATGCGGATGAGATTATAAGCACCCCTTAAGTCCAGTTTGGTAAAGATGTGGGCACCTTGTAGGCGATCAAAGAGTTCCGAGATAAGAGGTAGGGGGTAGCGGTTCTTTACCGTGATTTTATTAAGTCCGCGGTAATCAATGCAAGGACGTAGGGAGCCATCTTTTTTGGACACAAAAAAAAATCCAGCTCCGGCAGGAGAGGAGGATTTGCGGATAAACCCCTTTTTAAAATTTTCCTGGATGTACTCTGACATGGCAAGAGTCTCTGGAGCAGACAGAGGATAGATTCTGCCCCGGGGTGGAGTAGTACCCGGGAGGAGGTCAATAGGACAGTCATAAGGCCTGTGAGGAGGTAAAGTCTCAACTTGCAGAACACGTCAGCATAGTCCATATAAGCCTTAGGAAGACCGGTTACAGGGGGAACCACAGGGTCACGGCAGGGAGTACTGGGAACCGGTTTAAGACAGTCCTTGAGACAAGAAGTACCCCAATTCTTGATCTCTCCTGTGGACCAATCAAGGGTTGGGGAATGGCGTTGAAGCCACGGTAATCCAAGAAGAATTTCGGAAGTGCAGTTGGAGAGGACCAAAAATTCAATTTTTTCGTGATGAGGTCCGATGCACATTAGGAGAGGTTCCGTGCGGTAACGCACGGTACAGTCCAGTCTTTCATTGTTAACAGAATTGATGTAGAGGGGTCTGGCGAGACTGGTCACCGGGATGTTGAACCTGTTGATGAGAGAGGCCAAAATAAAATTTCCTGCAGATCCGGAGTCCAAGAAGGCCATAGCAGAGAAGGAGAAGGTAGAAGAAGATATCCGCACAGGCACAGTAAGGCGTGGAGAAGCAGAGTTGACATCAAGAACTGTCTCACCTTTGTGCGGAGTCAGCGTACGTCTTTCCAGGCGGGGAGGACGGATAGGACAATCCTTCAAGAAGTGTTCGGTACCGGCACAGTACAGACAAAGGTTCTCCATGCGGCGTCGTGTCCTCTCTTGAGGTGTCAAGCGAGACCGGTCAACTTGCATAGCCTCCACGGCGGGAGGCACAGGAACGGATTGCAGAGGACCAGAGGAGAGAGGAGCCGGGGAGAGAAAACGCTTCGTGCGAACAAAGTCCATATCCTGGCGGAGCTCCTGACGCCGTTCGGAAAAACACATGTCAATGCTGGTGGCCAGATGAATAAGTTCATGCAGGTTAGCAGGAATTTCTCGTGCGGCCAGCACATCTTTAATGTTGCTGGATAGGCCTTTTTTAAAGGTCGCGCAGAGGGCCTCATTATTGCAGGATAATTCGGAGGCAAGAGTACGGAATTGGATGGCATACTCGCCAACAGAAGAATTACCCTGGACCAGGTTCAGCAGGGCAGTCTCAGCAGAAGAGGCTCGGGCAGGTTCCTCAAAGACACTTCGAATCTCCGTGAAGAAGGAATGTACAGAGGCAGTGACGGGGTCATTGCGGTCCCAGAGCGGTGTGGCCCATGACAGAGCTTTCCCAGACAGAAGGCTGACTACGAAGGCCACCTTAGACCTTTCAGTAGGAAACTGGTCCGACATCATCTCCAAGTGCAGGGAACATTGCGAAAGAAAGCCACGGCAAAACTTAGAGTCCCCATCAAATTTATCCGGCAAGGATAATCGTAGGCCGGAAGCGGCCACTCGCTGCGGAGGAGGTGCAGGAGCTGGCGGAGGAGATTGTTGTAGCAGCTGCTGTAGCATCACGGTCAGTTGAGACAGCTGGTGGCCTTGTTGCGCTATCTGTTGTGACTGCTGGGCGACCACCGTGGTGAGGTCGGCGACAACTGGCAGTGGGACTTCAGCGGGATCCATGGCCGGATCTACTGTCACGATTCGGCTGGCTGGAGGTGGATCCTCTGTGCCAGAGAGGGATTGGCGTGGACCGTGCTGGTGGACCGGTTCTAAGTTGCTACTGGTATTCACCAGAGCCCGCCACAAAGCGGGATGGTCTTGCAGCGGCGGTAGCAACCAGGTCGTATCCACTAGCAACGGCTCAACCTCTCTGACTGCTGAAGATAGGCGCAGTAGGGAGTGCACAGGTGAGAATACTGATTAGGCCTGCTGCGCCAATCAGTGGCAGAGACCCGGCGCGCGCGCCCTAAGGAGCGGGGCCACGCGCGCCGGGACAACACAGACGGGGAACGGGTCAGGTACGGGAGCCGAGATGCGCATCGCGAGCGGGCGCGTCCCGCATCGCGAATCGCATCCCGGCTGGGAGTAATATCGCAGCGCACCCGGTCAGCAGGTCTGACCGGGGCGCTGCGAATGAGAGAACGCTGCGAGCGCTCCGGGGAGGAGCGGGGACCCGGAGCGCTCGGCGTAACAACTCCTTAGGATGTGAAGGAGCCAGACAAAAAGGCGGGCGGGAGGACAATGTCCTCATTCAGATGAAAAGCTGAGACCAACTTAGGCAAAAGGGAAGGATCTGACCGAAAAACTACCTTGTCCTGGTGGATCACCAGAAATGGAGAACGGCAGGAAAGAGCCTCCGGATGGAGGTGATAGCCACAAGAAACTGCACCTTCCAAGAAGGAGGCGGAGAGACACCTCTCTGAGAGGCTCAAGTGGTGCACCCTGGAGGGCACTCAGAACCAAGTTCAAGTCCCAAGGGGGAGAAGGTGACCGATAAGGAGGAGCAGCATGCGCCACTCCTTGCAGGAAAGTCCGGACATGAGAATTAGAAAAGGAAAAGAACAGTAAGGGCCGAAACCTGACCTTTAAGGGAACTGAGAGACAATCCCAGTTCCAGCCCCGACTGTAAAAAGGAGAGGAGACGGGGTACTGAGAAGGTCACCGGGGAGAAGTCCTGAGCTTCACACCAACGAAAATAGGACCACCAAGTACGGTGGTAAATTCTAGCGGAGGAGGGCTTACAAGCCTTGAGCATGGTGTGAATGACTTGTGAGGAAAACCCGCGGGCCCTCAAAATCGCGGTCTCAACCGCCACGCCGTCAAATGCAGCGACTGTAAATTGGGGTGGCAAGAGGACCGAGAGAGTAGGACCGGGCGGAGCGGAAGGCGCAGATGAGCGTTGTCCAGGAGCCTGACTACGTCTACATCCAACGACCGCCCTCTGCCTTGAGTTTCCATAGCACCCTAGGAGGGAACAGATAAGGTAGGGCGAGCCCCTGGTTCCAGTAACCGCTGGACACCACATCCCTTACCCCAGAAGTCCTGAATGTGTGACATCCAGATGTCTCGGGAAACAAGAGACGACCTCCCACCCTAAAGAAACCACGGGTGGGAGCCTCATTTCAGCAGAAGTGGGCTTGCGTTTGCCCGATTTGGGCGTCAAACGGTCGGACCGGTTGGAGTCCGACTTCAAGCCGGTGCATTGCCGTGGAATGAGATTTGCCATAGAATGAGATGGTCCGCCTCCATCACATCCTATTGGCTCACTCTTGTCACGTGACATATTTAAACGTCACACATCGATGCGCACAGTAGTGTCAGTTTGGCTATCACAGGGAGAGGGTCTCCTCTCCCTGTGATAGCTGAAGCTGTACGGAGCTCTCATGGCCTCTGTGGCCCGACAGAAGTTCACACATGTACGCAGCTCATACGGCTGCCTCATATACACTTACTCTATTATTACATGTACTGTTGATCCACAGCGCTATGGGGATTCCTACGCCCGATGGCGCTGTCATCAGTGTGCGTCCCCGCGAGCGCCCCACGCCCGCAGCTCTACTCCCCGTCCCCCGCAGCTGTACTCCCCGTTCCCCGCAGCTCTACTCCCCGTCCCCCGCAGCTCTTCTCCCCGTCCCCCGCATCTCTACTCCCCGTCCCCCGCAGCTCTTCTCCCCGTCCTACGCAGCTCTACACCCCGTCCCCCGCAGCTCTACTCCCCGTCCCCTGTGAACGCTCAGGGAGCGATCCACAGCGCTATGGGGATGCCTACGCCCGATGGCGCTGTCATCAGTGTGCGTCCCCGCGAGCGCACCACGCCCGCAGCTGTACTCCCCGTCCCGTTAACGCTCAGGGAGCGGGGAACAGAAAGTAGAGCATCGGGCACAGGTAAAGTAGTACTGCGCATGCGCAGCACTACGCGAATAACTTGACCTGTGCCCGATGCTCTACTTTCTGTTCCCCGCTCCCTGAGCGTTAACGGGACGGGGAGTAGAGCTGCGGGGGGCGGAGGACGGGGAGTAGAGCTGCGGGCGTGGGGCGCTCGCGGGGACGCACACTGATGACAGCGCCATCGGGCATCGGGATCCCGATAGCGCTGTGGATCAACAGTAAATTGTGAACTTCTGTCGGGCCACAGAGGCCATGAGAGCTCGGTACAGCTTCAGCTATCACAGGGAGAGGAGATCCTCTCCCTGTGATAGCCAAACTGACACTACTGTGCGCATGGATGCGTGACGTTTAAATATGTCACGTGACAAGAGAGAGCCAATAGGATGTGATGGAGGCGGACCATCTCATTCTATGGCAAATCTCATTCCACGGCAATGCACCGGGCGTGCCCGGCACGAGGGAGCCTTCTTATCCCACGAGTGCGCCTGCCCAGACCCTTAGCTAGAACCAGAGGTCTGAAATGACCGAAAGGAAAAAAGGACTTCCATTGGGAAGAGAGGCGAGCCTTATTTTGAGGTAAGAAGGACTTACTACTCGTTGCCTCGGAGATAATCTCATCGAGGCGTTCGGCAAAAAGACGGCCACCCGTAAAGGGAAGTTCAGAGATTTGGAAGTTCATCCGCCTTCCAAGCTTAAGCCACATAAAGCGGCGGAGAGCCGCTAGGTGACCCACAGCAAGGCAGAACAACGGGTTGACTACGTGGAAGCTGCGCACAGAAAGTCCCCAGCTTTAGAGCTTTGGAGAGCCAGAGCAGATGGATCCTCTGGAGGGGATCCCCCTAAGATATCCTGACGGAGCTTTGGCACCACTCCGACAGGGCCTTGGACACCCATGTCGAGGCGAAGATGGGAAGAAGAGAAAAGCCAGCTGCTGCAGAAGCAAACTTCGCTAAGGATCCTACCATCTTGTCCATGGGATCCTTGAAGGCAGCGGCAACTGCCAGGGGCAGTGTAGTCGCCCTAGAGATCCGGGAGATTGGTGGATCCACTGAGGGAGGGGAAACCACCTTAGCGACAAAGTCCTTGACTAATGGATAACATTCTTGGACTGTTTTTGGTATTACAGTGCTTACAGATATAGTAAGTCACTTAAATCCCAGGTTTCCGTGCAGAGGGATGAACAGCCCTGGGTATGGACATAATGGTAAAAGGAGAGAACTGCGTCCACTGTCAGCTGCAGAGGGGAGAGCTTGCTCCGTGCAGCCAGCTACACAGAGAAGGCCAGCCAATAGGGAGGGAGGGGGGCATGCCTGAAGCAAGGCACGTAGTAACTGAACCCTGCACACAGAGAATCGCGACCACGGCGCTGATTGGGCGCCGCTTCGTGCCTCTGAGAGCTCCCCCCGCCAAGTGGGCGGAGCTACAGTAGCCGAGGAAGAACTGCCTGTGTATATGTGCTCGGGGGAACGAAGCAGGCGGCCAGAGTGCCGGCAGAGGCTGCCGGCAAAGTAAAAGTAAAAGGAAGCCGGCGCTGAAGCGCCCGGCTCATAACAGCGCAGCGGCTGCAGCCGTGTATAAGGCGCTGTAGAATGTGACTGAAGCCGGCGCTGAAAACGCCGAAGAAGCGCCGCAGCTGACAGCAGCATATAAGGCGCTGAGTAGTGGTCAAGCACACACACATACACACACAATAAATGATTGTTATAACACCTGCCTTATAAAAATATGCCCCCTTAGCGTAAATGCTAGGGTGGGCCAAAAACAGGGGGTCACCAGAATTTGCGAGGCTGTACCTGTGGAAATTACCTAATGGAGTCTTCAGTGAAGTCTTCAGTCAGCTTATGGTCCCTGCATCACGCCTGACTGCTATGCGCGAGCGAGGGGAGCAGAGACATAGGGGGACCCGGACCCATGAGGTACCACCCAGGCGCTGACCGTTGGCGAGGGGGGGTTAACAGCGCATATACGAAATGTCTGTGCCCCCTTACTCGCAATGGGGAAACAGGGAACTGTAGTCCCTGAGTCCCCACCTGAAAAATGGAAAAGAAAGGGAATAAAAAACTAACACGTCCCTATACTAGGAAAATAAAAAACAGAAGACCTGGCCTGGAGAATCCATGTTCACACAGTGGAAATTTTGCAGAAAATTCGCCTGGAAAACAAAACTGCTCTGAAATGTGCCATCACCCTAGACGACAATGCATTTTATCGGAGCCGAAATCGGAATTTTCACGAAAGATGTTTCCGCCAGGTGCACGTCCAAGCAGAATCTCATTAAAAACAATAAGACTAATTTCTAAGCAATATTTTTTCTGCCAAATTCCACTCGAAAAGTCTGTCTTGTGAACACAACCTAAAAAAAAGGTGCGCAGAAAAATCAAAAACATAAACATTAAAATTTGCTGTGTCCTCAAAGGGTTATTATACCTCTTTCATCCAAATAAAACCTGTAAACACAAGCAACGTACCTTAACTATTCACATTATTCGCTATATCATGGAATATTCTGGCCAGTATATAAAACCTTTGGTAAACATTTCCCATTTTGGCCGTTTAAGTGGAATAAAGTCGGCTAAGTACTATTATCTCTAGTTTTTCATTATTATTTGGGTCAGTCGCAGCCGCCGACGCCGTCTTTATATATTTTTAATTTGTATCCGCTCCATTGTTGATCGTTGAAGTCCCAGCCCATCTGTTGACAGGCGGGATAGATCAGGGGTCAAGGACTGCGTTACACCTCTAGGCATACCTCTACAGATAATTGACTCCTCCGCTGACGAATTGAGCAAAAAAAAACAAAAAACTGCTTTTTACAATGAGAACTACAAGGTAAGAAATGACAGAATCCTGGTGATCAAATCAGACGCCGTACACTTTACCCGCGGGAGTGAGATTACAAAGGTTTACAATGAAGAGTTATGGGGGACGCAGTAACATTTATCGGGGCCGTGTCATGTAAGCAGATAGAGAGCGGTGACATTCATGAAGAAGAGGCATCATCGTGTGCCATGCTGTGCAGGGATAGGGCTTTTTCTCATTTTGTTCTTTTTGCTGCTTATTCAACTGTTTACTAGGAGGATCATGAGTAATAAATTACAAAACAACATAAAAGAAAGAGGGTAGTGTGAGCTTTGTTTTCAAACATAATAAAATATATTATTATTATTTTTTTTTTTCATTAATATTATTATTCCTCCTCCTTCTTCTTTGTGTTATTGATATGATTACATTAAAGGGGTACTCCGGAGCTCCAGCGTTCTGAACATTTTGTTCAGAACTCTCTGGGAGCCGGAGGCCGTAAAGTCAAAGCCACACCCCTCGGGAAGTCGTGCCACACCCCTCTATTCATGTCTATTGGAGGGGGTGTTTGTTTAGAACGCCAGGTGCTGCGGGAAATTGAGTGTGGGGGGGGGTGCAACAGCGGGGCTCCCACTATCAGACAACTTATCCTCTATACTTTGGATAGAGGATAAGATGTCTAGTAGAGGCATACCACTTTAAAGGGTTATCCAGCTTTAAAAAAATGTACCCACTAACTGGAGTAAATCACCTGTCACAACGTTTTCCGGCCTCAGTTGGTGATTAGTGCTCAATGGGAAGAGACGAGTGGCGATCTGGAGATCTCAGGGGGTCGGACCACTGGGACATTTTCCTGAAAAATCCTGACTGCTGGGACACTTATCAGAAAATTGCCAATCCCAGGCTCTGCCGTAACTATTAACATGTTAATTTTTTTGCTGCAATTCTACATTGCCGCCAATGGAGACGACACATTTTCACACGGTACTTGTTACTTACTTCAGGCGAACATTCTGCAGTGGAAATGAGCCCGTATAGTTTGAAGACAGATCCCTTCTTATATTAACCCCCCCCCCCCCCAAAAAAAAATAAAAAATATTGTGCCGTTTGAAAGAAAAGTAGGCCTGTCTATATTCTATACTGCCGATTGACAGGGTCCCATAACCTGATGACAATTTACCTTGAAATAAGTTGAACTAGAACACTTGGAAGTGAAGTTAAGTGATGTCATTAGTGAGCTAACTTACGTCTCAATTTACTCCGGTTTTGGCCTAGTTCCCATTGACGCCTGACTCTTCTATTCGGAGTTCTGTTGGCAATTACGTTTGAACGATGGGACTTTAGCAGATAAATATTTTTTTTCTCCACTAAACTACCTGATGATCATTTAAGTCGATGGAGTCCATCGAGACCCTGCAATGTCCATTGTGTTCCAACCTGTTTCAAAGTTCGTGTGTCTCAAGAAAAGAAAAAAAAGAGTCGAATGGAATGTGAACCTAGACTTAGAGCGACATGTCAAAAGGTTTGATGAGTCAGGGTCTTAGAGCTAAGATCCCCACCAATCAGGAGAACCGGAGAAGGTGCTTGAAGGAGTATTCCGGCCTTATACGTCTTATCCCCTATCCAAAGGATAGGGGATAAGATGTCTGATGGCAGCCCCCCCCCCCCCCCCTCGATCTCGGTGTAGCCCTGACATTCTCTGCCGGGCACTGCCTCCGAGACCGAGATGGTACATCACGGCTACACACCCTTGTGTCACGAGGGGGTGTGGCTGTGACTATGGCCGTCTCGGTGGCCGTGACGTCCCGTCCAGGTCCCCTATCAGACATCTTATCCTCTTTGGATAAGGGATAAGATGTATAAGGCCGGAATACCTCTTTAAGTACTTCACTCCCTGGCTCCCCATGATCTCTGTTCTGTGACCCCATTATAAGTCTAAGAGTTCCATCCCGAGAAGATGGACAGAGATCAGTGAGGAGTTCAGTGGTTGTGTGCACTTTTCCTGGCTCATTCCGCTGAGCAAAGAAGATCTCACCACATGACCAATGAAAACTTTTTACGTGTTCCTGACATGTCAAAAGTAAATTTTTATGACAGATACACTTAACATTTAAAGAGGTTATCTGTCAAGACATTTTTTTTTTTACACATATGTCCAGGCTGCCTGCATAAAAAAAAACTTTACTTACCTGCCGTGCTCCCCCTGTACCCCCAGTATTGCTGCTTTTGGCCTCTGATGCAATCCTTTACTTGGTGCCAGGGCCGTCACCTTGGCCAGTGATTGGCTGTGTGGAAATGTGAACCAGGTAGAAGTGCCCCACCCCAATAATTTTTTGGGGTGGGGCACTGATGCGGCAAGCAATTCCCTGAGCTGCACTGTGACCCATTAACCTCTGGCCCCAGGAAGAGACTATAGCAGCAGTAGTACCGGGGGCATGAGAGCACGCGGGAGGTAAGTGAAGGTTTGTTTTTATTAGTTCAGGCAGCCTGGTCATAATTATAAAAAGAAAAAAAAAATCACTGAATAACCCTTTAAATTAATTTTGGTAATCCAGGACCGCACGGAAGAGATGTATGATGTGGCAACCCTTTATTAAATGTAGCGGGTTGTACTAAATGCTTACAGAGGCCATCAGGATTGCTTTTCTTTCCAATCTCTCAAAATACGCTGTAAATCTCAACATGGAAATCTTTTCATAGACGTAAAGGGGTTATCCAGGAATAGAAAAACAGAGCTCGTTTTTTTCAAAAACAGCTCCATGTTTGTCCCCAGGTTGTATGTGGTATTACAACTTGGCTCTATTCACTTCAATGGAACTGGGCTGCTAAACCACACCCAACCTAGAGACAGATGGGGAGCATTTTTGAAAGAAATGAGCTCTGCTTTCTGATTCCTGGAGAACCCCTTTAATATATCACATATAAAAGTAAAAAGTAATGTGGATTAATGTTATCTATTCAGAACACCTGCCATATACATTACTATATCAATCCATCTATTTCCTATTTTATATAGAATGCTTCAATTTTTTAATTAATTTATTTATTATTATTTTATTTAACTTTTTTTGGGGGGAGGGGTAGGGGTTAGGCATCAGAACTCTCCTAAAGACATGACAATTAATTCACCAATGTTTAGGGACATATGAATAGATATTTATTTCTGTCCATTCCTCCTGGCATGACATATCCTGAGTTGAGTGGCATGAAACAACTAGCTTTGAAAAATACTAATAAAAAAACATAATCTGTTGGGAGTTGTTTATTGTATATTGTGTCTATTTTACTATTATTTTACATGTACAATTTTTTTTCCCTTTTCATGTTTTTTTTTTCAATTCTTTAAAGTTTTCAACACATACAAACATGTACAGGGTACACATTAAAGGGGTATTCCAGGAAAAAACTTTTTTATATATATCAACTGGCTCCAGAAAGTTAAATCGATTTGTAAATTACTTCTATAAAAAAATCTTAATCCTGTCAGTACTTATGAGCTTCTGAAGTTAAGGTTGTTATTTTCTGTCTAAGTCCTCTCTGATGACACCTGTCTCGGGAACCGCCCAGTTTAGAAGAGGTTTGCTATGGGGATTTGCTTCTTAACTGGGCGTTTCCCAGAAACTCATAAGTACTGAAGGATTAAGAATTTTTAATAGAAGTAATTTACAAATCTGTTTAACTTTCTGGAGCCAGTTGATATATATAAAAAAGTTTTTTCCTGGATAACCCCTTTAAGTAAAAGAACATGGTTGGAATAATTTGTCCATGAGCAATATAAACACAAAAAAGGTAGGTTATTGGCACAGGTATTTGTGCCCTATGGAGGGCATAGTCATCAGATGGAAACAACAATACTGCGCTTCAGAACGACATGAAATGAATTGCGGTTGTAGGAAAACATTATCCAAATACAGAGAGAACAGACAGATCTAACAGCGACCCGTCTCATAGCAACAGCTATTTAACAGAATATACAGAATATATGGTCTAGTTATGGATGTACCATTAAGGAGAACAATAAGAGAGAAGCAAGCTAAGAAGACAGATCAGAAGAGAAGGAAAGTAAGAACAGGTAAGGATGAATAATAATAAGTAAGAAGGAAAGAAAGGATGAAAAAGTAAAAGAATGTAAGAGAAAAGGAGAAAGAAAGAATCAATGAGTGGTGGGAGAAGGGGGTGGGGGGGGGGGGGGTAGGGGGTTTTAGCCTAGCATGGACTAGGCTAAGGAAGTGGATGGGCTCAAGGTCTTTTCTTTATATGATACCAGGTTTTAAAATAATTGTAATAGGAGTGGTCACTCCGACTAGAAAGCTCTTCCAATCTACATATCAGGGTAACTTTACTGATCCATTTTTGTGTGGACAGGGGTTCAGGTTTACGCTAGTGTAGTGGTATCAAGTATTTCGCTGCAGCTAATAAGTGGGCCAGTAAAGATTTAGCACTAAGCGGGAAATCCTTCTGTGCTAGTCCCAGGAGGACCAATTGAGGTGAGAGAGGCACAGTAGTCTGATAAATACCGGTAAGATGTTTACCAATTTCCAACCAGTAGTTAGTAATCATAGGGCAGTACCACCAAATATGCAACAAGGGGCTGACCTGATTACAACCTCTCCAACAATCACCATTTGGTGTCAAACCCCAGTGATACAGGAGTTCAGGTGTCCTATACCATCTGGAGACCAATTTAAAATGGTTTTCCTGTAGCTTGACGCATCGCCAAAAGTCGTGGGAATGTTTTAGTATCATGGAACACTCACTCTCCGTGAAAGTCAAATGCAGTTCCTTCTCCAAGACAATAAATACATTGGGCTACGACTTTCCATTTAATCCAGGAGGCAGGATTTGACCACCGATAACTGAACGGTTGCCTTTAAGGAGGTTAACAATTGTCTATCAATCCAGGAGGGGTTGTTATCAATGACATACACCTTTAGCAATGACCTGCACACAGTTTGCAATATATGAGTGTGGAAGGTAGGGCGAAAGTCAGGCATCAGATCAAATAGGACAACTCTCTAGGACAGAGAGTTTTAATAGGTATGTGATCTAGTTTTAACCAGATATCATCTACCTGGGAAGATTTTCAAGATAGGACATGTGGGATAAGAGAGCTTGGCATTAACGGAGAAATCCGTTTGGAGCCCTTGATATAAATCTTCACCCCCTCCTCATACGTCCTTTTGACCAATAAAGTACATTTCAATAGTGGGTTGGTGACCTGTGCAAGAACATCCCCAGTCAGGAGCCAGAGGACATGTGTACTGGAAGCTAAATTGGAGCTTAATTGAGACAGTTCTAGATCATCACCCTGAAGTATACTTTACCCTGAGGCCATTTCAATCCACCTATGTATGTACTTGGCTCTATAGAGTTGTGTGATGTCAGGCATACCAATGTTACCATGAGATTTACGACGCACTAATAAACAGTGTGGTAGTCATGGTTTGTGAGCAGCCCACAGAAAGGAGGTAAACAACTGTCTCCACTGAAGAAGGTATTTAGAGGGCAAAGCTATCGGAACCATCAGGAGGAGGTAAAGAATTGATGGCACTACGTACGTTTGGAGCATGTTCTTTCTACCTAACCAGGATAGAAGAGGCAGTTTGTAGTCATTGAGGCGTGTTTTCATCTTTTGAAGTAGTGGGGCATAGTTCAACGTAAATAGCTGGCCCAGAGAGAAAGGTAAGGAAATACATAAATAAGTAATGCTATGGGATGGCCACTTATACGGGGAGTGTTGCTTCAGGTCAGCTAAGATAGCTAGGGGCACGGATATATTAAGAATTTCCGATTTAATGTAATTGACCTTAAAGTTTGACAAGGACCCATATTGTTCTTATATTGATTGAATTTGTGGGAGTGTTTCTTCAGGATTTGTGGCTAAGATCAAGAGGTCATTCGCAAAGGCAGCTGTGAGATGCACATGGACCCGACAGAGAGTCCTTTAATCCTCCATCTTGTCTTAGCTTTTGTAATAAACACTGCATGACCAGGATGTAAAGGGAAGGAAAGAGAGGGCAACCTTGCCTCGTGTCGTTTCTTATGTGGAACGAAGAAGAGAGTGTGCCATTGACACGTATACAGGCCCTAGGTGCATCGTACAGAGACGTAGTAGCTGAAATGTAAGGTTCAGGGAAACCAAACTTATGGAGAACCAATATCATGTAGTCCCAGGCTACTCTGTATATTGCCTTTTCGGCATTTGTACCTAGAAGGAGTAGTGGACAATTTGTGGTTTTAGCATAATGTATAGCGTGCATAACCCGAATGGCATTATGTCTGCCCTCTCTACCCCTCACAAACCCTGTCTGGTCTGGGTGGATAAGCCTAGGGAGAAGGTTGCTCATACGAATGGCCAGTAGCTTTGCCCTTATCTTCACATTGAGGTGTGAGATCACTCTTTAACTAGGGCATAGGGACAGGTCTTTCCCCTCCTTGGGGAGAATCGTGACATGGGCCTCAAGGGCCTCTGGGGGCAGATGGTAGCCTGTTAAAAATGCATTGCACCATTTAGTAAGATGTGGGAGGAGGACTGGCTGGAATTTCTTATAATAAGAAAGGGTGAGGCCATTGGGGCCTGGACTTTTCCGTATCGGGAAAGAATTAAGCACATGGAGGACCTCTTCCTCAGTACAAGAGCTTAGCAACTCCCAGCCTTCCTCAGTGGAGACAGCTGGCTGGTTTATAGATTCTAGGAAAGCTCTAATTGCATTTTGTCTGTACACGTGACCAGTGTCAGTTGTTGGAAGATTATAAAGGGATTGGTAGTATGTGCAAAAGGCCTCTGCTATCTTACTTGTGTTAGTGTGTCTAGTACCCTCACCATCCATTACTGTGGATATTAATGCTTTCTCTCTTTTCTTTTTGACCATGGCTGGCATGAGGCGTCCACCCTGTCTCCATGCATGAAGAGTTTTTGCTTAAACTGAATTACGGTATCAGTGTGTTTCTTATTAAGTATATCCTTAAGGCGATCTCTCAAGGAGGTAAACTCACACTCCCTTTCTGCCCCCAGAGACATAGATGGTAGCCCCTCAAGAGCCGCTATGGCAATTAAGAGGTCAGAAAGTTCTTTGTTTTGGTCTCGCTTAACTTCAGAACCAAGGGCTATTAGCAGTCCTCGAATGTACGCCTTGTGCGTTTCCCAAACAACTGGAAGTGGTATGTCTGGGCCGAAAGTTTGGACACCTCTAAAGCGTCCATCAACAGTGACTCATTGAGATGCCACATCCAGTCACTTGTGGATACCGACTGTACAGGTGAATGGTCAGAAAGCGTGCAGGTGCCAGGATTTAGCATTGTGGGGAGTACACTATCATGGCATAGGATATAATCTAAGCGGTGACTGGATCTGTGAGGTGTGGAATAGAATGTGTATGTGATATCCCTAGGGTGAAGGGACCGCCAGGTGTCCACAAGGCCCAACTGGAGCTTATTTTTCAAAGTGCGTAAAGCCAATGGTGAAACTGAGGACCTCTTAGTAGAGGAATCTTTGGAAGGGTCTATTCCCAAGTTAAGGTCTGCGCCCAAAATCAAAATCTAGGGCCTTCGGCAAAGGATCTCAGTTTCTCCAGTGTCTTCAGTAACCAGGGAACATGGCGCCTGTTGGGTGCGTAAAAGGAGGCAAAGGTGTATGTCATTGAGCCCACTTTACCTTTTAAAAATAAAGCCCTTCCATCACCACTGTCATGACTTCAACTCAAAGCGAGCGGTACATCTTTTTGAATTGCGATCGAAACTCCTCTGGAAGACAAGTTGGTACTGCAGCTATGAGATAGTTAACAGGCAGCTTTGGAGCCCTTCCTTCTTTAAAGTGTGTCTCTTGTAAAAAGAGAACAGGCACCTTTTCTCTTTTCAGTAATGACAGAACACCATGTCTCCTACAGGAAGAATTAAAATCCTTGACATTGTAGGAGTAGAATTTAAGAGGTGCCATCTGGAAATGGATTAACTGATATAGCTATTAAGCACAGTGTAGGGGGCAGAAATTAGTCCTCTTAAACACAAATGAGGTCCAAAATACATCTGATCAGAAAGGAAATCAGGGAGGGAAGGGCGGGGAGGTATAGTGGATCTCCCACCAAAGAAGAAGAGGAGTAAGAATATGTAAGAAGGTAAGCAAGGAAAGGGTAAGATAAGAGAGGAAAGAGTAGCAAAAGGGAAAGGAACAGGATATACGAAGGAGGAAGCCTTGAAAGGCCGACTAAAGAATAAAGAACACAGAGAATAAGCTCAGTCACGTGAGCTCATACCCCTTTAATGTGAATTCAGCCTAAGCATGTTGATGTCTTAGTTTGAAATAAAGTGTATAGCAGTGGTCTCCAAACTGTGGACCTCCTGATGTTGCAAAACTGCAAGCTGCCCGGGCATGCTAGGAGTTGTCGTTTTGAAACATCTGGAGGTCCACAGTTTGGACACCACTGGTATTCAGGCACCATGGTGTTGCTCAATCTCTTTGTTTCTACATTTCACATCATCACAGTTTATACATACTGTAAGTGTTCACCATATGAGCTTTCTCATTTTCCCTTAGCTTCCCATAAGCTGGAGTCAAGTAAGCCCATAAGACTCTGGGCCGGCTGTAAATCCGGTTACTGGACAGTGTGGAATCGCTTATGTTTAGATGGAGGTCATGGTGAATGTTCTTAGTAATAACAAAGAGCTGGGAACTTTGGCACAATGATCTAAGAAAAGCAAATAGGCCCGAGTATCCTAAGCTGAATTCATAAGTTGGTCATTGAGTACTGAACTGCATTGTAAAAGTGATGTAAGAAGGGGATGGATGGATGGATGGATGGAAGAAAGAAAGAAAACTGCTTGTCAGAGGCAGATCTTCCTACCTCAACCTTGTTGGAGAGGTTGTAAAAAAAAAATGCTCTCCTAATATCCCACGCAGCGATCTTCTCCTCCAGAGTGCAGCAGGGGCCCGCATCTTCCTTCGTCCCCAGTGCAGGCGCTGATGAGTGATGTCATTGATGCCTGCACTGCGTGCTGCGTAGGGGTGGAGGTCATGTCTCCTCTCTGTGTAGGCCGCAGATGTGGCTCACACAGACAAGACACCTTCTGCTGTATGTGATTGGATCCCCAGTAGCGACGGCAGCGGCAGGCCCTTTACCCCGCCGGGCCCTCGGACCACGTCCGATCAGACCGGCCAGTCAGTGCACCCTTAACTGTGGGCAGGCCGGCGTCTTCTGGCATGCCTATGCGCAGCACATCTGGACTCTTAAGCAGCGGTAGCATACATTTTTCACTAATGCCACTGCTGCTTTAAGACAGCGGCAGCCCAAGAGCCTGGGCTATTGGCACCACACCCAAGGCTATAACCCCGTTCGCCCCACCACCCCCTAACGACACCTCTGGCACACAGTATTCTTGCCCAGTCCCCAGAAGCCCCAGCAGTGATAGACTGCTTTTCCTCTCTGTACTGCCATTCCCCTGCACTGATACCTTCTCCCCTCCCACGCTTCTCTCAGCAGCCCACAATAAATGATCTCTTCCCCATCTGCTCAATCCACCTCTCCCTGCCCCGGCACTAACTATTCTCTGCACATGTCTGCCGGACAGTTAAATCATACTTTACCATGACACTGCTTAAAACTTCTGGAAAAACTCCACAGCCTGAGAGTAACGCAAAGACTTGCATGGGACTTCCAGTACATCTCCTCATCATGTTACTCTCGGGGTGAGGAGATTGCCCAGGATTTTAAAACATCATGGCAAAGCATGATTTACAATTCTGCTATTTTACTCTCAGGTTGCAATATTATCGGTATCGGGACACATCTAGACGTTAACATATATTATTTGACAAATAAGAAACGTGTACTAAGTTTAATAGAAATGAACATACAGTACATACATATACACACTTTAGATTTAAATATATATATATATATATATATATATATATATATATATATATACCAAAAAGGGATTGCAGCACTACTTGGCAGTCCAATGTAGTAGGTGCCAGTGCCCACAACCTGATCAGAGTCCCAGTAGATATGCAAGAAAATCGATTGCACAGCCAAACAAAGAGCAAAACTTTATTGTCTTATGTCACAGCACGTTTCATCTCACCTATGAAGCCTTTATCAAGCATAGCGGTACACACAAATTAAGGGGTTTATATACCCAGTCATGTGATTATTCAAGCAAAATACACATCAAAATCATATCTTTTTGTGTACAAAAAAGTTAATACAGTGCATGTGTTACAAATGACGTGTTCATACATAATGGGAGAGATTTATCAAAAACTGTGCAGAGGAAGAGTGGTGCAGTTGCCCATAGCAATCAATCAGAATGCAACACTTTTTTCATTTTTCAGAGGCCTCTTTCAAAAATGAATGAAGCAATCTGATTGGTTGTTATAAGCAACTGGTCAACTTTTCCTCTACACAGGTTTTCATAAATTTCCCCCATTAATGAGTCTTAAAGGGGTACACTGCCCCTAGACATCTTATCCCCTATCCAAAGGATAGGGGATAAGATGTCAGATCGCCGTGGTCCCACTGCTGGGGAGCCCCGGGATCCCCGCTGCGGCACCGCGCTATCATTACCCCCCACGATCTCTCCTGCAGCACCCTCTGTCATCTGGTGCATGGAGCGAACTTCGCTCCGTGTCTGATGACTGGCAAAGCAAGGGCTGGAGGCTCATGATGTCATGGCCCTGCCCCCTCGTGATGTCACACCCCGCCCCCTCAATGCAAGTCTATGGGAGGGGCATTGGCGGGCATGCCGGCCTTTGGATAGGGGATAAGATGTCTTGCGGCGGAGTACTCCTTTAAGTTATAATAATTATTATAAATACAAAGAGATATCATGTATATAGTATCAAGTATATAGACAGCTTTTGGACGAACATTCATGGCAAAATTTGTATGGGTGTATGTTGGTCAAAAATTTTGGCTTTTAGCGCACTTTTTGATCAAAACGCCTCTGACAAATATGCCCTGCAGAGGTGAGTGGATATGAGCGTTAGGCTCAGAATGTGCTAGGGTCCCATCCTAAATGAGGCCACCTCCCCGTGGTGGATGGGGGGACACATTTTGATCAAAAGGTGCGCTAAGAGCCTCCATTTTTTAACCAATGTGTGCTGCTGCAATCCTCTTTTTTTGTATACTCTGTATCTGCCATAGCAGCGTGCACCCATGTATTAGGTTGTTGTGCTGGCTATTTTTCTTTTTGCTTATATATATATATATATATATATATATATATATACACCGTATTTTTCGCCGTATAAGACACACTTTTTCTTCCCCAAAACTGGGGGGGAAAAGTCGGTGCGTCTTATATGGCGAATACACACCTATCGCGGCGGTCCCTGTGGCCATCAACGGCCGGGACCCGCGGCTAATACAGGACATCACCGATCGCGGTGATGCCTTGTATTAACCCTTCAGACGCGGCGATCAAAGCTGACCACCACGTCTGAAGAGAAAGTGACACTAACCCGGCTGTTCAGTCGGGCTGTTCGGGACCGCCGCGATTTCACCACGGCGGTCCTGAACAGCCCGACTGAATAGCCGGGTTAGTGCTTACAGGACACCGGGAGGGACCTTACCTGCCTCCTCGGTGTCTTCTCCGTTCAGGGATCCCCTATATGGCCGGCGCTCTCATTCCTCGTCCTCATGTCATCGCATACGTGCGTCGGCGTGCGTAACAACGTGATGGCGGCGACGGAGAGCAAGGATACCCGGCCGACAGCAGAGACGTTCCGGAGCGACGGGGACACGGCGACAGCTATGGAGCGACATCCAGGGCAGTGGTGACGGGTCCGGAGCGGCGGGGACACGTGAGTATTACCTCCTATCCAGTGGTCTTCAATCTGCGGACCTCCAGATGTTGCAAAACTACAACTCCCAGCATGCCCGGACAGCCAACGGCTGTCCGGGCATGCTGGGAGTTGTAGTTTTGCAACATCTGGAGGTCCGCAGGTTGAAGACCACTATTGGGTTCAAAATCTTTATTTTTTCAGATTTTGCACCTATAAATTGGGTGCGTCTTATACGCCGGTGCGTCCTATAGGACGAAAAATATGGTATATATATATATATATATATATATATATATATATATATATATATATATTGTTAGGCCAGGTTCACATTCCGATTTGTGCCTCCGAGGTGGGGATACATTGGCAGAATCCTAAAATCGTCTGCTGAAGTATACGTGCTTGGATCCCCATATTATTCCATCTTGGGTAAATACACTAAATAAACAGACGTCAGATTTAGAAAAGAACTGATGAACTTGAAAGGAAGTTTGATTTTTGTGAAGAGCTGAAAAATCTCTTTTGAACAAATGTTCCAGTGTTTCAAAGTGGCGAGGACTTTGTGACATTAAACTGTTGGTATGAAGGGGCACCTTGAAAAGTACAAGGTGATATTCTGAATGCAACCGAACCCCGAAAAGTTCATCTTCCAGCAGATACGGATATTCTCCTCACTTACGTAAGATATATGGATCATTAAAGGGGTACTCCAGTGGATAACAATTTTTTTTTAAATCAACTCGTGCCAGAAAGTTAAACAGATTTGTAAATGACTTATATTTAAAAAAATCTTAATCCTTCCAGTACTTATCAGCTGCTGTATGCTCCACAAGAAGTTCTTTTCTTTTTGAATTTCATTTCTTTCTGACCACAGTGCTCTCTGCTGACACCTCTGTCCATTTTAGGAACTGTCCAGACTAGGAACAAATCCTCATAGCAAACCTCTTCTGCTCTGGACAGTTACTGACTAGTGTTGCTCGCGAATATTCGCAATTCGAATTTTAATCTCGAATATTGCATATTCGTGAATATTACGAATATAGCACTATATATTCGTAATTACGAATATTCATTTTTTTCGCATATGCAAAAATGTATGCGCATATTCGCGAATATTGAGTCCTCCCTTATTTAATGGTATAGGGAACTGTTAACTCTGATTTTTTGCCCCTTGAGACCAAGAGGCCCATTGTGGTCTATGGGGATCTCACGGCATTTATAACACTAAGCTAAGCAGGACTGTCTTGGTAGCACAGTGGATGGGAGACCACCACGAGTTGAACAGAGTGTTACAGTGTTGTGGTTTAACTTTACTTTCCTGGAAAAGCTGCTGAGTTGCCCATAGCAACCAATCAAATTGCTTTTTTCACAAGGCCTCTGCAAAATGAAAGAAGCGATCTGATTGGTTGCTATGGGCAACTAAGAAACTTTTCCTGGAAAAGTTTATGAGTTGCCCGTAGCAACCAGTTTGCTTCTTTCATTTTTCAGAGGCCTTTAAAAAATGAAAGAAGCCATCTGATTGGTTGCTTTGGGCAACTTAGCTGCTTTTCCAGTAAAGTAAAGTTAAACCCATCCTGGGACTCGAACCCATGGTGGTCTCCCATTCCACTGTGCTGCCAAGACCATCCTGCTTGTCTTACTGTTTTACATGCCATGAGATCCCCATAGACCACAATGAGAATATTGGTTTCAATGGGCAAAAAATCACAGAGTTAATGCACTAGTCACAGTTCCTTATACCATTAAAGAAGGTAGGGCTCAATATTCGCGAATATGCGCATATGCGGAAAACCAGTGTAGAGGAAGAGTTGTGCAGTTGTCCATAGCAACCAATCGGATCGCTTCCTTCATTTTTGAAAAGTCCTCTGAAAAATGAAAGAAGTGATCTGATTGGTTGCTATGGGCAACTCAGAAACTTTTCCTCTGGACAGGTTTTGATAAATCTCCCTCTATGGGGGAGATTCATCAAAACCAGTGTAGAGGAAGAGTTGTGCAGTTGCCCATAGCAACCAATCAGATCGCTTCTTTCATTTTGCAGAGGCCTTGTGAAAAAAGAAGGAAGCAATCTGATTGGTTGCTATGGGCAACTCAGCAGCGTTTCCAGTAAAGTTTAACCAAAACACTGTAACACTCTGTCCCACCCCCAGGACTCAAGCCCATGGTGGTCTCCCATCCACTGTTCTGCCAAGACAGTCCTGCTTAGCTTACTGTTTTATATGCTGTGAGATCCCCATAGACCACAATAGGCCTATTTGTATCAGTGGGCAAAAAAAATCACAGAGTTAATGCTCTAGTCATAGTTCTCTATACCATTAAAGAAGGGAGGGCTCAATATTTGCGAATATGCGCATATATTTTCGCATATGCGAAAAAAAACGAATATGCAAATTTTGCAAATATTTGACGAATATTTGTCCATATATTCACAAAATATCGTCAATTCAAAAATGGCCTATGACGCTCATCACTATTCCTGACATGGACAGAGGTGTCAGCAGAGAGCACTGTGGACAGACAGAAAATAACTTCCTTTGGAGCATACAGAAGCTGATAAGTACTAGAAGGATTAAGATTTATTAATAGAAGTAATTTACAAATCTGTTTAAATTTCTGTCATCAGTTGATAAAAAAACAAAACAAAAAATAAAATAAAACATGTTTTCCAGTGGAGTACCCCTTTAACTTTCCTGCTATGTGGTGAACAATTGCCACATCTCTATTTAGTATTGTATTGCTGTCAGTCAGGGGAGCCTCATGGGCCCCAGGGAGATTTCTGCCCCCCCCCCCCTCCCCCCCAAGCAATTAAAGGGTACAAACAAACACAAATATATATATATATATATATATATATATATATATATATATATATATATTACCCCATAGGGGAGATTAATCAAAACCTGTCCAGAGGAAAAGTTGCTGAGTTGCCCATAGCAACCAATCAGATCGCTTCTTTCACTTTTGAAAAGGCCTCTGAAAAATGAAAGAAGTGATCTGACTGGTTGCTATGGGCAACTCAGCAACTTTTCCTCTGGACGGGTTTTGATAAATCTCTAAATATTAGTGATCCAGTTACCATATATATTGGTGTACCAGCTCTCTCACCACTCCAGACAGTGGCTGCCAAAACATAGAGAACGAACACTGACCAGGGCCGGGCTGGGCGTGGAAGAAGGGGAGTATATGTCCCCTGGGCCAGACCCCAAATAGATTTTAGGCACAGCTGCCACTTTAAGGGCACTGACATAGCTTGCAGTTCTGTATGCCAGCCACATCTTCAAGGACCCCCTGATGCTAAATATTATGATGATATATGGTGTCTTAGAGTGCAAGGATAAGTTTAGTGGAGAAAACTGCACACTGTGGCCATGTTCACACAACAGAATTTACAAGTAAAATCTGGTGGAAAAATTCAGCTTGGAAATTCCATCGCAGCTGAACCCCAGTACGTTCAGACGAGCGGATTTTAGCAGCGTATTTTGCTGCGGATCCGCCACTGAAGGACCCTCTGTATTCTGCCTTTACATGTGCCTGCTCAGAGCGGCAATACGCATGCGCGGTGTACTCACACACATCGCGGCCACTCCCCCTTCTCAATGAGCTAGGCCAAGAGCTGCCGCGATGTGCGAGTATACTGCGCATGCGCACGGGGACTCGCGCATCGCACTGTGTCTGCTCGTAGCGGCGTATTGCCGCCACGAGCAGGCACATGTAAAGGCAGAATACAGAGGGTCCTTCAGCGGCGGATCTGCAGCGTAAGATATGCTGCAAATCCGCTTGTGTGAACGTACTCTCAATAGGATTCGGCTGCACAGTGCACACAACAGAATTTCCGGAAAGAAAATGTCTGCTACAGAAATCTCGATTCCGCCCTCCGCCAAAAGAATTGACATGTCAATTGACAAATCTGCTGAAAAATGCATTGTCGTCTATGTATTTTTGAACGGTCTTAGCGCTCCCGCATTTTCTGCTGGAGGCCGTTATTTGCAAAATGTTTTCTGGGCCAACATTCCGCAAATTTTGTGTGTCCATGGCCTTAAGAGGAGACTCTAGTACCTTGTTATACCCCTTGATACCAGAGAAGACGGTTGGGCATGGAGGTATATCGTATAGCATCCTGTGAAATATTTGTCCACAGATGGTGCAGTTGGTCCTGTGGTACCTACACCATTGACGGAGCTACGTCCCAGCTGGTCCCATTAAAGGGGTACTCTGCCCCCAGACATCTTATCCCCTATCCAAAGGATAGGGGATAAGATGTCAGATCGCCGTGGTCCCGCTGCTGGGGAGCCCCGAGTTCGCTTTGCGCGTAATGACAGGCGATACAGGGGACGGAGCAGCGTGACGTCATGGCTCCGCCCCTCGTGACATCATGGCCAATCCCCTTAATGCAAGTCTATGGCAGGGGGCGTGACGACCGCCACGCCCCCTCCCATAGACTTGTATTGAAAGGGGCGGGCCGTGACATCATGAGGGGCGGATCCGTGACGTAACGATGCTCCGGCCCCTGTATTGCCCGTCATTACGTGCAGAGCGATCTCGGGGCTCCCCAGCAGCGGGACTGCGGCGATCTGACATCTTATCCCCTATCCTTTGGATAAGGGATAAGATGTCTAGGGGCGGAGTACCCCTTTAATGCACATTTCTTGATAAGCCATGGAAGTGTAGGGTTGCCACTTGACCTGTATTTTACCAGCACAGCCGGTATTCTGGCCACCCCGCCACCGGTCGGTATTTATCCAACCAATCCTCCAACTCCCAGAATGTTGCACTATTTATTAAATACCAGTGTTTCCCAACCAGAGCGCCTCCAGTTGTTGCAAAACTACAACTTCCAGCATGCCCGGACAGTCAACGGCATGTTGGGAGTTGTAGTTTTGCAAAAGCTGGAGGCGCTCTGGTTGGGAAACATTGACCTACACTATATACTACTATATAGTCCAACATGCTGGGAGTTGTAGTTTTCGTTTGGGGCAGTTGCTGAGCAACAGGCTGTATCAGGTCATGCTGGGAGCTGTAGTTAGTAACTAACTCCAACTCCCGAATTGAATTAAAAAAAAAGCGATCAAAAAGTCACATCAAAACAAAAATGGTCCTGTCAAAAACCACAGATCGGGGCACAAAAAATGAACCCTCATACAAGCCCATATATGGAGAAATTAAATAAAAAAAGTTATAGGGGTCAGAATAGGAAAC
Source organism: Hyla sarda (assembly GCF_029499605.1). Taxonomy (NCBI): domain Eukaryota; kingdom Metazoa; phylum Chordata; class Amphibia; order Anura; family Hylidae; genus Hyla; species Hyla sarda. Next base: position 28,881,154 of record NC_079194.1, read on the forward strand.
AATTTCCCCCACATATGTGTATCCTGTGACATCACACATATATAATTAATTAAGCAAATTAGCATGGGCGGGATTTTTTTGCAAGAAAGGTGGCAACTAGAGATGAGCAAACTTACAGTAAATTCGATTCGTCACGAACTTCTTGGCTCGGCAGTTGATGACTTATCCTGCGTAAATGAGTTCAGCTTTCAGGTGCTCCGGTGGGCTGGAAAAGATGGATACAGTCCTAGGAAAGAGTCTCCTAGGACTGTATCCACCTTTTCCAGCCCACGGGAGCACCTGAAAGCTGAACTAATTTATGCAGGAAAAGTCATCAACTGCCGAGCCGAGAAGTTTGTGACGAATCAAATTTACTGTAAGTTCGCTCATCTCTAGTGGCAACCTTATGAAAGTGTTACATTCTGGTGAAGACATCGCTCCACAGGCAGGATTGAAGCGCTCATCGGAGCCATGGCAGGAAAGGAATAAGTCTCTGTGTCTTGATGTGGGGGGAGGAGATATTAAGATATATTAGGTGCCTTAAAGGGGTTATCCAGGAAAAAAAACATATATATGGGTGTGTATAAACTGGCTCCAGAAAGTTAAACAGATTTGTAAATTACTTCTATTAAAAAATCTTAATCCTTTCAGTACTTATGAGCTGCTGAAGTTGAGTTGTTCTTTTCTGTCTAAGGGTACGTTCACAAGCGCAGATTTTTTAGCGGGTTTTCCGCTGCGTATTTGAAAGTGGGCGGGCTCTTCTCGGCTGTCCGCAGCCGATTTTCCGCGGCGGAATGTACATTGCGGAAATTCCGCCGAAAGCCCCATTGAAGTCAGTAGGGTCTGTGGCGGATTTTCCGCAGCGTAATTTCCGGCGCGGAAAACCTGCAGCGGACAGCTGAGAAGAGCCTGCTCACTTTCAAACACGCAGCGGAAAACCCGCGCTGGTGAACGCACCCTTAGGCTGGGTTCACATCTAGTTTTTGCCATACTGTTTTCAATCAGTTTTTCTAAAGAAAACTGTATGGCACAAAAAAACAGATGGAACAGTATGGGAAAAAGTAAACCGTATGCGTTTTTAAACTGTATAATGTTTTTAAAAGTGCATACAGTCCAGTCCGTTTTTATAAAAAAAAAAAATAAAAAAAAACACACATTTTGGAAAATTTTGTCCATTTTTAATGGGAGGGGTGTTGGGTGGGGACTTTAGGATGCAAATGCGCATGTGCAAAGTAAAAAATGCATATGGTTTCCCGTATGGAACTTTATACATTTGTGTTTCCCATTGACTTCCATGTTAAAAATACTTATGCGGTTGCAGTACAGTTTTTAAACCGGAGTCAAAACCGCGGTTGACCACGTTTTTGTCTCCGCATACGTTTTTTTTAACATGGACATCAATGGGAATGTATACAGTATACATGTATACAGTTCCATACGGGAAACCGTATACGGTTTTTACTTTGCACATGCGCATTTGCATCCTAAAGTCCCCACCCAACACCCCTCCCATTTTTTTTTTTATAAAAACGGACTGGACTGTATGCACTTTTAAAAACAGTATACAGTTTAAAAACGCATACGGTTTACTTTTTCCAAACTGTTCCATCCGTTTTTTTGCCATACAGTTTTCTTTCGAAAAACTGATTGAAAACAGTATGGCAAAAACGTGATGTGAACCCAGAATAAGTGCTCTCTGATGACACCTGTCTTGGGAATTGTTCAGAGTAGAAGCAAATCCCCATAGAAAGCCTCTTCTACTCTGTGCAGTTCCTGAGACAAGCAGAGATCTCAGCAGAGAGCAGAGTTGCCAGACAGAAAAGAACAACTCAACTTCAGCAGCTGATAATTATTGGAAGGATTAAGATTTTTTAATAGAAGTCATTTACAATTCTGTTTAATTTTCTGGAGCCAGTTGAGCCAGCACTTCCTTTTAATGCCTTCACTGCCTCTGACTGCTAATGTCAATAACTCCTGTAGTGCTGACAGTACAGGGATCTGGCTTTGGTGCTTTACAGTAAAAAAAAAAAAAAAAATAAATAAATAAATATATATATATATATATGTATGTATAAATTATGAAAAATAGTAATTGGGGGGAGGTTTCTGACCCAGTATGCCATTGGGTTGCAGACCGTAGCAGTACAGGTTTCTCATTCACAGCACCACTGCAAACAAAGGCAATGGTGGCTCCTTGTCAATGGGAGGACACATAGGGGGAGATTTATCAAAACCTGTCCAGAAAAGTTGCCCAGTTGCCTGTAGCAACCAATCAGATCACTTATTTTATTTTGCAGATACCTTGTTAAAAATGAAAGAAGTGAGCTGATTGGTTGCTATGGGCAACTCAGCAACTTTTCTTCTGGGCAGGTTTTGATAAATCTCCCCCATGAAACCAAATTTCCTTCTGCTAAGTGCCTGGCAATGGTCCGGGTAGAGAGTGTTATGAAGAGCCCCCTATTTCTGGAGACCGTAGGAGCTGCTTGTCGGCAAAACAAACAATTCTCTCTACATCTAAAAGCTCCTGACAGCGACATTAGATGACAGACAATCCATTGAAACAACCACCCTGATGCGCCACCTCAAAGTCTGTCAACTGGGCAGAATGTCTGTGAGTGCATTGTAAAGGCATGTCAACCCACTAAAAGATACACTACCCAAAAGTAGCCTATGAAAGCCTTTTTATAGGGAAGCGGGAAAGCATTCCTATGACCCAGTGTCTGATGAGTCCATAACTGTAATCATTCACATAACGAGTTTGGCAGAAAATCGACTATCTATCTGTCTACTATCTGGTTGTATTTCTTTTGTCAAGGGGGGGGGGGGGGGATTTATCAAAACCTGTGCAGATGAAAAGTAGGGCTGTTGCTCATAGTAACCAATCAGATCGCTTCTTTTAATTTTCACAGGCCTTTTCCCAAAATAAAAGCCGCCTTATTGGTTGCTATGGGCAACTACACCACTCTTCCTTTATACAGGTTTTGATAAATCTTCGCTAAGAGCTCATGAATGATAGATTGCACTAAGTAACATTTATCATAAGCGTGCGTCAGACGGGGACATTCCCTGACTTATACCTTTGTCGAAAAAAATGAAATATGCAAATGAAAAGAAACTAGAAGGCAAATCTGTTGAACATGCTGTTGGACATTCTATATATGTTAATCATTTTTAAATTAGTAATTTTAATCAGACATTTTCCAGCCTGAAATAATATTGTACTTTATGTGTTCTTTTTGTGTGCTTTTTGTGTACTGTATGTGTTCTTTTTGTGTGCTGTTTGTGTACTGTATGAGTTCTTTTTGTGTGCTGTTTGTGTGCTTTTTGTGTACTGTATGTTTTCTTTTTGTGTACTGTATGAGTACTATGTGTACTGTATGTATACTGTTTGTGTACTGTATGAGTACTGTGTGTACTGTGTGTACTTTATGTATACTGTATGTGTACTGTTTGTGTACTGTATGTGTTCTTTTTGTGTGCTGTTTGTGTACTGTATGTGTTCTTTTTGTGTACTGTATGTGTTCTGGATGAGTACTGTATGTGTACTGTTTGTGTACTGTATGAGTACTGTGTGTACTGTATGTATACTGTTTGTGTACTGTATGAGTACTGTGTGTACTTTATGTATACTGTTTGTGTACTGTATGTGTTCTTTTTGTGTACTGTATGTGTTCTGGATGAGTACTGTATGTGTACTGTTTGTGTACTGTATGAGTACTGTGTGTACTGTATGTATACTGTTTGTGTACTGTATGAGTACTGTGTGTACTTTATGTATACTGTATGTGTACTGTATGTATACTGTTTGTGTACTGTTTGTGTACTGTATGGGGGGGGGGGATTCATCAATCTATATAGAGTCATTTTAGGTGTATTTTCTTCCGCAAAATCTTGCGCAAGGATATTTCCTGCGTTCTTTTTGTGCGTCTTTTTGGGTGGAACTTTTTCTAAAGATGTCACCCTTCAGGTGTAACATAGAGCCATTTTTCCTGTAGACATGAATTTACTAACTGCGTCTTTTCTTTTGCGCAAAAAAAAAGGCGCAAGTGTCATTTTCTTGCGCAAATATACACCAGCTCCGAGCACACTTACAAGTATATTTTTTTCAAGAGCTGAGATGGGCTGGATTCTATTACTGCACATGATTCACAGAGACCCGTGCGCAAGTTTAGTAAATTTTGCCCAGGTAAATGACAAATACAAGCAGCATAAAGGGGTAAGAAAAGCTCTACCATACACTGATGTTGATGAATCCCCCCTATGTGTACTGTGTGTGTAGTGTGTGTGTGTACTGTATGTATACTGTGTACTGTGTGTGTACTATGTGTACAGTATGTGTATTGTGTGCACTGTATGTGTACTATATGTATACTGTATGTGTGCACTGTATGTGTACTATATGTATACTGTATGTGTGCTATGTGTACTATATGTATACTGTATGTGTGCTATGTGTACTATATGTATACTGTATGTATACTGTGTACATATACTGTGTACTGTTCATAGTGGGCACCAGGGGTCCTTTTTCTCTCTCTGATGTAGATATAAGCACCGGTCAGTCCGATCCTGTTCCCCGGGTTTCAGGTCTGGTGACGGCTTCCCGTAATGATGACATGCCAATATTGTGTCAGCCGGTTAATGGGAATTAGATTGAGAGCGCGGTTGTGTAGTTTATCACACTGTTTTACATTTATACGAGCCTGTGCTGTGGTCATGAAGACTCGGCAGTCATTTCCCTGTAATCTACCTACGAGCCTCCTGCCTTAGCACTTGTATTCCCCGAAGCTCTATTTGGAAAAACACATTTTTTGTGTTAATGTCACCATTCCATAAAGCTTTTTTATGCTTTTCACTGTGACTATAACCTTTTTTTTTTCTCCCCAAGGCGAGTGAGATCCGGTATCTGTGTGTAAAGATCTTGATCCGTGCAGGTGCAGAATTCTCCATGGACATTCCTTGGAAATAGTTTTCTTCTCAGCCTAATACATGGGGGTCGTGGCAAATTGTGCGGTGGTGCTAAACCTATACAAACATACAGGGGGAGATTTATCACAATCTGTGCAGAGGAGAAGCTGACTAGTTGCCCATAGCAACCAATCAGATTCCTTGTTTGATTTTGAAAAAGGTCTCTGAGAATAAAAGAAGTGATCTGATTGGTTGCTATGGGCAACTGGTCAACTTTTCCTCTGCACAGGTTGTGATACATTTCAGGGTCCACAGCCCTTTTACGGCATAATACCTTAAAATGGTTTAGTATGAAGACCTCTTTTTATGATCACCATCGTAGTTTTTCCCAAATCATCTGTAGACGCAAAATGATCTGGATGGTGCCCAAGAGTAAGACTGGATTCACAATGCAGAATCTCCGGGCAGAATTTCTGCCGTAGATCGAGCCGGCGGCACTAGGACCGCATGGACTGCATTGCCGTCCCCATAGATGGCAATGCATTTCTGAGCAGATCTCCTAAGAGATCCACCCAGAAATGCATTGCTGTCTATGGCGACGGCAATGCAGTCCGCTCGGTCCTAGTGTCGCCGGCTCGATCTCCAGCAGAAATTCTGCCCAGAGATTCCGCAGTGTGAACCCATCCTTAGGCTAGGTTCACACTCCGGAATTTCTGCCAGCAATTCTGCTTAGAAATTGCAGGCAGAAATTCTGCTTACTAGAATGTATAGTATTCTTCTAGTAGAAATGAAAAGGTCAGCACTCACCAAGTTCTTCTTTTATTGAGACATAAAAATACAGGACTGGAGACGATACATGTGTACGGGGGGGGGGGGGGTACCACCAGGCTACAGCACTGTTTCGCTCCTTACAGAGCTTCAACGGGCCTGTAGTGCATGGACATCAGTGAAAATTTATACAGGTGTGTTCCTCTACCTTATCCAATCACCTTCTAATTTCACCACACGTGACAACCTGGGAGCTATAACACTGCAAAAAATAAAAATAAAAATAATAATAAAATAAAGTGAATAAAGATGATTTAACCCCTTCCCTAATAAAAGTTTGAATAACCCCCTTTTCCCATAAAAAAAAAAAAAAAAAATTTAAATAAAAATAAACATATGTGATATCGCCACGTGTGGAAATGTCCGAATTATAAAAAGATATCGTTAACTAAACTGCACGGTCAATGGCGTACGTGCAAAAAAATTCCAAAGTCCAAAATAGCGTATTTTGGTCACTTTTTATATCATGAAAAAATTTATAAAAAGCGATCAAAAAGTCCGATCAATAGAAAAATGGTATCGCTAAAAACTTCAGATCACGGCGCAAAAAATTAGCCACCACACCGCCCTATACGCAGAAAAATGAAAAGTTTTATAGGGGTCATAAGATGACAATTTTAAACGTATCAATTTTCCTACATGTAGTTATGATTTTTTCCAGAAGTCCGACAAAATCAAACCTATATAAATAGGATATCATTTCAATCCGTTGGTTCTGTGACAATGTGCGACTCCGCCTGCTCATCCTCCACCGTGTCCTCAGCCTCCACTGCACGGACAAGTCTCAGTGCCCCTTCAGCATACCATGTGTACAGGGCACGCTGGTGTCACGCTGTTCTTCACATGGTTTGCCTTGGCAAATGGAGTCACACAGGGGAGGAACTGCTAAGTCATTCATCAAGAAATTGAATCATGGCTTACTCCACAAAATCTGGAAATGGGAACCATGGTGACCGACAACGGGAAGAACATCTTGTCTGCGCTGTGACAAGGAAGCCTGAGACATGCGCCCTGCATGGCTCATTTGTTCAATCTGGTTGTCAAGTGGTTCCTGAAGTGTTCGACCCCCCCCCCCCCCCCAATCTGCAAGACATCCTAACAATGGGAAGGAAACTTCAGCACAGCAAAGCACATCCTTCTTGAACTGCTGCGTCAGAACGTGACGTTGCCACACGTTGGAATTCCACCCTCCATATGTTGGACTAACTATACGAACAAAGAAAAGCCATCACCGATTTCTTGATGATCCAAGCGGATGGGGAACTCCCCTGTGTAACTTCAATGTCAACCAGTGGCAGCTCATACGTTACACCTGCCATTTGCTCAGGCCCTTTGAGGAAGCCACATTATTAGTCAATCGCCAGGATGTTCTACACCCCTATTGAGGCTCTCTGTAGGCCAGAAATAGCCGTTTTTAATAGCAATTCGGACCAAAACTATTTTTTTTTCAGAAATGCGCTCCATGACAGTTGTGCTGTAATCAACTGGTGCCAAAAAGTTAAACCGATTTGAAAATTACTTCTATTTAAAAGTGTTAATCCTTCCAGTATTTACAGTAAGTTATCTTTTTTTTTTTTTTTTTTTTTTTTGTTCTGTCTGACCGCAGTGCTCTCTGCTGACACCTATGTCTGTCTCAGGAACTGTCAAGAGCAGGATAGGTTTGCTATGGGGATTTGCTCCTGTTCTGGACAGTTCCTGAGACAGACAGAGATATCAGCAGAGAGCACTGTGGTCAGACAGAAAATAAATTTTAAAAGAAAAGAACTTCCTGTGGAGCATACAGCAGCTAAGTACTGGAAGGGTTAAGATTTTTAATAGAAGTACCGTATTGATCAGCGTATAACACGCACTTTTAAAACTTAAATTTAAGGCAAAAAGTCTGCCTGCGTGTTATACGCCGATAAGTCTTCTGGTCACTGTTTTAAAGCGGCCGCAGCAGCGTCTGCTTGTTAAGTATTAGCAGCACGGCCGCGGCCACTTTAAATCAGTGACCAGCGGCGTCTCCTCCCAGCTCTGTAAACTTGTTTTCTCCCGCACTATCCACAGGTACTGGTGTGGTGGATAGTGCGGGAGACGCTGATTAAAATGAGCCCTACCTTGTCCGGATCTGCCCTACCTTTTAATCAGCGTCTCCCGCACCATCCACCGGTACCTGTGGAGAGTGCGGGAGAAAACAAGTGACAGTTTTACTTTTCATTTTTCTTACCTCCCCCTCCCTCATCATTTCCCCTGCTTTTCATAGTTTTGTTTATTTTCCTTACCTGGCTGCGCTTCGGCAGGTCAGGCGGGGGGTCTTGTGGGCTGCGGTCAGTGAAGCAGGTGAGTGACGTCCTCTGCCGGCTTCTCTGCACGGCATCAGTGACGTCACTTTTCATTTCCTGTAGTCTCCGCCGAAAAGTGACATCCCTGATGCCGCGCAGAGAAGCCAAGAGAGGACGTAACTCATCTGCTTCACTGACAGCAGCCCACAAGACAGCTGAAGCGCAGCCAGGTAAGGAAAGTGGAAGAATAGCATAGGAGGAACATGATGGGGGGGGGGGGGGGGTGATGAGACAGGGTGAAATGATGAGGGGGGGGGGGGGAATGATGGGGAGCATGATGAGACAGGTTGGGGGGGATGATGAGGGGGGAATGATGGGGGACATGATGAGACAGGTTGAGGGGGATGATGAGACAGGGTGGGGGGATGATGAGGGGGGGAATGATGGGGGACATGATGAGACAGGGTGGGGAATGATGAGGGGGGAATCAGTGGCGTTGCTAGGGTTGGTGTCACCCGGTGCGGTAGAAAATGGTGTCACCCCCATATCTCCCACCCCCCTCAGCACGTTTTTAGCCTGTTGTGACAGACACCACTGTTGTAGCGCATTGTGAGAAATTCCAGTATAATAATCAGATATACCAGTTGCCACAGAATAGGAAAGTGTTAAAGAAGTTTTCACGATTTAAATACACAGCTCCGAGAATTACTTAAAGGGGTACTCCACTGGAAAACATTTACTTTTATATCGAATGGTGCCAGAAAGTTAAACAGATTTTTAAATTACTTCTATTTAAAATCTTAATCCTTACAGTACTTATCAGCTGCTGTATGCTCCACAGGAAGTTGTGTAGTTCTTTCCAGTCTTACCACAGTGCTCTCTGCTGACACCTCTGTCCATGTCAGAAACTGTCCAGAGCAGGATAGGTTTGCTATGGGGATTTGCTCCTACTATGGACAGTTCTTGACATGGACAAATGTGTCAGCACAGAGCACTGTGGTCAGACAGAAAATAAATTAAAAAAGAAAAGAATTTCCTGTGAATCACTTATACAGCAGCTAATAAGTACTTGAAGGATTAAGATTTTTAAATAGAAGTAATTTACAAATCTGTTTAACTTTGTAGCACCAATTGATAAAAAAAAAATTTTTCCAGTAGAGTACCCCTTTGAGCAGTGGTGAGGTTATGCTGGGAGTTGTAGTTTCACTCACCATAACTGTAGAACTGACAAGTGACTACAGCTCTGATAGGACACAGAGAGGAGAATGTACAATGATATCAGTGACTACATGTGACGTCTTCTCTATAGTGAGGAGAATACACAATGATATCAGTGACTACAGGTGACGTCTTCTTTATAGTGAGGAGAATACACAATGATATCAGTGATTACAAGTGACGTCTTCTCTATAGTGAGGAGAATATACAATGATATCAGTGATTACAGGTGACGTCTTCTCTATAGTGAGGAGAATACACAATGATATCAGTGATTACAGGTGACATCTTCTCTATAGTGATGAGAATACACAATGATATCAGTGACTACAGGTGACGTCTTCTCTATAGTGAGGAGAATACACAAAGATATCAGTGACTACAGGTGACGTCTTCTCTATAGTGAGGAGAATACACAATGATATCAGTTACTACAGGTGACGTCTTCTTTATAGTGAGGAGAATACACAATGATATCAGTGATTACAGGTGACGTCTTCTCTATAGTGAGGAGAATACACAATGATATCAGTGATTACAGGTGACGTCTTCTCTATAGTGAGGAGAATACACAATGATATCAGTGACTACAGGTGACGTCTTCTCTATAGTGAGGAGAATACACAATGATATCAGTGACTACAGGTGACGTCTTCTCTATAGTCTTCCCTTATCTAATTGAGATGGTACATACCGCCGGGTTCAGCTAAAACTTCTCTCTGCAGAATGTGACGCCCAGATGTCTCCTTACTATGTCAGCGCATTCTCATCCTCTATATGAAAACAAGTATTATTATAAACCTGACAGACACTGTATCCTCTAAATATAATACTGCTATACACTACACTCTTTGATTATAAACCTTCCATACACCATACCCACTGAATATAATATTACCACACACTGTACATTCTGAATATAATACCAACACATACTGTACACTTTGAATATAAGTCTGCCACATACTGTACCCCTGAATATAATACCGCCACATACTGTACCCCTGAATATAATACCGCCACACACTGTACCCTCTGAATATAATACTACCACACACTGTACATTCTGAATATAATACCATCACATACTGTACCCTCTGAATATAAATCTACCACATACTGTACCCCTGAATATAATACCGCCACACACTGTACCCCTGAATATAATACTACCACCCACTGTACCCTCTGAATATAATGCTACCACAAACTGTGCCCTCTGAATATAACGTTGCCATACAGTGCACCCTCTGAATATAATACCACAACCGCAGTAACACCCCTCAACCTCCGTTAGCTGATGCTATTACCACGGGAGGGGGGTTTTGGTGGTGTTGCTAGTGGATGATGGGGATGCTACTACTGGGGGGGTGTTGCTGGAGGATGATGGGGGTGCAACTGGCCATCCCCCCTGGCAGTATCACCCCCATCATCCATCCGCAGGATCATCCTCCTGGCAGGAGCACCGCCATCATCCACCATCAGGATCTGCTGATGGAGGTGCTACTGCTGGGGGTGGGGGGTGTTGCTGGTGGATGATGAGGGTGCTACTGCCAGGGGGGAGAATTAGGTAGGTAGCAGTTCCCCCACTTTAGGTAGGCAGCAGTTCCCCCACATTAGGTAGCATATTTTCCCCACATTAGGCAGCATAGACACCCCACATTTGGCAGCACAGATTCCCCACATTAGGTAGCAGTTTCCCCACATTAGGTAGCATAGACTCCCCACATTAGGTAGCATAGAATCCCCACATTAGGTAGCATAGACTCTGCACATTTGGTAGTAGTTACCCCACATTACCCCGCAGGTTCCCTTACAGGTTCCCCACAATGGGTCAAAGTCTCCCCACATTAGATTGCTGTTTAACCACCCCCCCCCCCCCACAAAAAAAAAAACACATACAACACAGAGAGACACACACAAACACACACACAGTCAGAGAGACACACTCACAGACAGACACACACACAGAGTCACAGTCACACACACAGTCACACACACACACACACACACACACAGAGTCACACACACACACAGAGTCACACACACACACACACAGAAAATAAGGCATACTTGGCACACCAGAAGGCCTCCTACATAATTCCAATACAAGAAATGATTGTGGGCAGGGGTGTAGCGCTCCTGGGTCCCCATGCAACACACACACAGTCACATACACACACACACAGAGTCACACACAGTCACATACATACACACACATACACACAGTCACACACAGACAGTCACACACATACAGAGATAGCGACAGACAGAGAGACAGACACACACACTCACCCATCCAGCGCAGCGCTCTTTCTCTCCGGGCACCTTGCGAGTGACGTCACTGACGTCCCATGCGGTGGTGCTGACAGACTGGCGCACAGCGGTGATGAAGGCCGGGGGGGCAGCTAACGGACGGGCGCACGATGAAGGGCGGGGGGTGCTGACGGGCGCACAGCGCAGGTGAATTTGCGGGGGGGGGGGTGCTGTTGGACGGGCGCACAGCGCAGGTGAATGCCGGGGGGGGGGGGGGGTGCTGTTGGACGGGCGCACAGCGCAGGTCGGGTACTGATGGGGGTGTCGGTGTAGCTGGGGAGGAGGGGTGCTGCGGAGCGTCTTGGTGTCACCCCATTAGGTTGGTGTCACCCGGTGCGGGCCGCACCCCCCGCACCCGGGTCGCAACGCCACTGGGGGGAATGATGGGGGGACATGATGAGACAGGGTGGGGGATGATGAGGGGGGAATGATGGGGGGACATGATGAGACAGGGTGGGGGATGGAGAGGGGGAATGATGGGGGGACGTGATGAGACAGGGTGGGGGATGATGAGGGGGGAATGATGGGGGGACATGATGAGACAGGGTGGGGGATGATGAGGGGGAAATGATGGGGGGGACATGATGAGACGGTGGGGGGGATGATGAGGGGGGGAATGATGGGGGACATGTTGAGACAGGGTGGGGGATGATGAGACAGGGGGAAATGATGATGGGGGAAATTATCTGGGGCATGATGAGACAGGGTGGGGGATGATGAGACAGGGTGGGGGGATGATGAAGGGGGAATGATGGGGGACATGATGAGACAGGTGGAAATGATGGTGGGGGAGGCACTAAATGCTTAATGTCTATATGGCTAGTGGTGGTCTATGACAGGGGGAAATTATGAGACATGGGGGGGATGATGAGACATGGGGGGTGGCGATGAGAGGGGTAAATGTGGCACAGGGACTGATAAAAGGGAAGGAATGATGGGGCACTGGAGGGGATGGGACCAAACTGAGGTGCAGAAGAAAACGAAGTTGGGGGGATGATGTGGCATTTAGTCCATGTCATTTATTTAAATTTTTTTTTTTTTTTACTTACATTTCCCTGTTAAAATAGGGGTGCGTGTTATACGCCGATAAACACGGTAATTTACAAATCTGTTTAATGTTCTGGCACCAGTTGATTAAAAAAAAAAAAAGTTTTTCACCGGAGTACCCCTTTAACATGAGGCACTAGAACAGTGATCATTGATCAAAGAGGGAAATACATGCGGGAGCAGAGGAGAGTTAACCGAGCATTTCAGGATTATCCACTTTGGCTGCATCCATCTCATAAATTGCTTTATTAACCTCAGTTGTGAGCAGGATGTAAATGGCACAGCGGAGAGATGAGAGGAGCACAGGATTCAGGGCTATTTCACCAGCTATTCTCCATCTGCTCGGCACGTGGTGAAGCGATAAGTACAATAAAAGTACAAAAAAGGAACAAGCGGCCCTGCCTCAGATGACCCTTCAGCTTTATGCACTTTATGGAAAGCAATTGAAACATCTCGGTGTACACCGTACGAGATATCAGAACGACATCATTAACAAGCGGCGAGACCTCGTAGCAAAGACAAGGGAGGGCATGGACGTACGCAACATAATCCGAAAACAGCTGCTCCGAGCGGAAGGGAAAATAAGGTTGAGAACAAGTCCACTTGTGTTTTACTCCTTTTTTTTTCTCCATTGATGTTAATGGTGAAAAAAATTAACCAGTGCAGTAAATGAAATAAAGTGAAAAGGAAACCACAGAAATGCCCAGACTTCTATTCTCTTCCACACTCCATTAAAAAATAAAATAAAATTTAAAAAATCCTTTCTAAAAAAGAGGTGCTGCGGAGAAATTTTTTTACAAATCAACTGGTGCCAGGAAGTTATACATATTTGTAAATTACTTCTATGCAAAAATCCTTATCCTTACAGCACTTATCAGCTGGTGTATGCTCCAGAGGAAGTTGTGTAGTTCTTTTCAATTCAATCACAGTGCTCTCTGCTGCCACCTCTGTCTGTGTCAGGAACTGTCCAAAGTAAGTTTACTATGGGGATTACCTAGCACCAGTTGATTAGCAAACATTTTATTTTTCTCCAAAGTACCACTTTAAAGGAAAACTGTCAGCAAGTTCACCCACACTAAACCCAATACACTGGGTTATGGTGAACAGGAGTCCATACAGGGGTCAATTACATTTTTTGTTGGGTTGCCGCCTAGTTTTCGTCCTGTAAAGTCCTGAAATTCACTCCCTTTAGATGCGCTCTGCAGGCATGTCCCTCGTAGGCAGTCATACTTTGGGTCTCTAAGGAAGGTGCCTAAGCACTCCCTCTTAAACGCATATGCATTTTCTTCAACTCCAGGTAAGCGCTGCGCCTGTATGCAGAGGACAGGCGCTGAAGATTATACGCAGCTGTCACGTCCTGATGAAGGGAGCGCTCTGTGCAGTGTAACTGCGCATGCTCCGGACCCTCGCCCGACTTCTGTAGCGAGGGCCTAGAGCATACACAGTAACATTGCGCAGAGCGCTCCCTGGGGACGCACAGCTCTCACCTAATCAGGACGTGACAGCTGCGTATAATCTTCAGCGCCTGTGCTCCGCATACAGGCGCAGTGCTCAAGGACATGTGACTCGACATGGAGTTGAAGAAAATTCATATGCGATTAAGGGGGAGGGCTTAGGCACCTTTCTCCAGGACCCAAAGTATGACTGTCGGCGGGGGACATGCCTGCAGAGTGCAACTAAAGGGGGTGAATTACAGGACGAAAACTTGTCGGCAACCCAACAAAAAATCGTAAGTGACCCCTGAATGGAGTCCTGTTCACCCACACTATAACCCAGTGTATTGGGTTTAGCGTGGGTGAACTTGCTTACAGTTTTCCTGTCTTTTTGGGCTTTTTCTTTCTTTGCTTCCCATATTGGTTATTGAAGACCCGCTGACCGGGAACGCTGCATCAGTATCACCGGCGGGGATGCGACCCACGTAGCGGGACGCGCCCGCTCGCGCCTCGCATCCCAATCCCCTCACCTGTCCTGTCCTCCGTCGGCTCAGTCCCAGCGCGCGCGGCCCCGCTCCCTAGGGCGCGCACGCGCCGGCTCTCTGCGATTTAAAGGGCCAGTGCACCACTGATTGGCGCCTGGCCCAATCAGCACCTTCACCTGTGTCCTCTCTATAAAAACCCACTTCCTCTTCCTAGTATCGCCGGATCTTGTGCCAGTGAAAGTGTTTCCTGTGTATGTTCCAAGCCAGTGTTCCAGACCCTTTGCCGTTGCCCCTGACTACGATCCTTGCTACGATCCTTGCTGCCTGCACTGACCTTCTGCTACCTTGCTCTTGCCTTGTACCGTGCCTGTCTCAGCCTTCAGTAGGGGTTGTGTCGCTATCGGGTGGAACGACCTGGGGGTTACCTGCCGCTGCAAGTCCATCCCGCTTTGCGGCGGGCTATGGTGAAAACCAATAACCCCTTAGACTCCGTTCCCCTGATACGGCCCACGTCATCACCTCACTGACACAGAGGATCCACCACCAGTATCCTCACTGTATACCCATCCGGATCCCGACAACAGTGGCTCTTCAGGTCTGTGAAAATCTGAGGCAAGAGACACCACCCCGCACAACCAGCCATGCATGACATTTCCCAAGTATTTTCCGAATTCCTGAGAAATTAAGTTGGGTGTAAAATCTGCTCTGTGAACCATAAAGATTTTATTTAAGAAATATCACACTTTTTTACACAATTTGGGAATACCATTTGAGCATGCATTTTGGCACTGAAGCTGCGAGCCAAAGCGACAATATTCTACAGACCAGATGGAAGAAAAGGCTGAAAGTGGATTATGTTAGCAATCCTACAAACAGAGTTGTGCAATAAATATTGAATAAATCACAGATAAAGAAAGTAGAAAGTACTACCATGTAACAATGCAAACATCAAAGTAAACAGTAACATTTCCACACATTTAAGGTATAAACATTTAATATTTGTCCATATATCCTATCAAGTCAGGAATATAAATTCCGATAAAATTAGAGTTAAGTGAACCAGTCTTTTTAATTTTACCCAGTTTATGCATATTGCCCATAAGAACCATGCAGGGGGAAAAACCCGACCATTTTACCTGTTTTTGCACCAGCCTCTGGCAGTCAGGTTTTCAAAATTCCCTCTTCTCCGCTTTTTCATCGGGTTTTGGAGTGATCTTTGAAAAATATCAGGTTACGCCCATTGTTTGATAAGCCACGCCAATTTTGTAGGGTTTTCTCAAACTCTCCGAGTGATAGGTGAGAATGTAGACTATTGTTTGTCCAAACATGTTGCAAAAAGTGTCGCACAGGCGTGCACAAAACCCGATAAAAACGTAGTAAATGAGGCCCATTGTGTTATAGAGCAGAAGGAGCTGGTCAGAATCGATAGTACAACCCACTGGACTCCTAAGCCAAAAATGAGCAGAGGTTTACATGAGTAAAATACAAATAGTTAAAGGGGTACTTCGGTGGAAAACAATTTATTTTCAAATCAACTGATTCCAGAAAGTTAAACAGATTTGTAAATTACTTCTATTAAAAAAATCTTAATCCTTCCAGTACTTATCATCTGCTGTATGCTCCAGAGAACGTTGTGTTGTTCTTTCCAATCTGATCACAGTGCTCTTTGCTGACACCTCTGTCCATGTTAGGAACTGTCCAGAGTAGAAGCAAATCCCCATAGCAAACCTCTCCTGCTCTGGACAGTTCCTTACATGGACAGAGGTGTAAGCAGAGAGCACTGTGGTCAAAATGGAAAGAACTACACAACTTCCTCTGGAAATCAATGTGTCAGCCAAAGTTGCATTGCCAGTGCATTTTGATAGCAGTAACTTTGTACTGCAGTCCTATGTAAAAGCACCCCTCACACTATTATGACGAGTTGAGCCATGATGTAAAGGACTTTTACGAGATTTCACTGTGGCAAAAAATATTCAATTTGCATTCTAATAATGTATAGTGACGAGCGGCAGGGGCCATATTGGAATTTGCAATATTTCGCGAATATGTGGCCGAATATTCGTCCTATGTTTGCGAAGTTCGCATATTCGCTACGTTTGTTCACTGCTTTTTTCCATGCGAAAATCGTAATGAAATCCGTATAGTGCGCATGCATGATTATATCTTTAAACTAACACTATACCCTAAAATAGAACCTATCTGCTAAACTAACCTACCCTACCTAAAGCTAAAAGAAGGAAGGGATCAGTGTCCTCTGGAAGTGACGATATTCGCAAATATTTGCATATTCGCGCTCCACACTGACTCACATAGTAAATAATATTGGAGCCTTTTTTGGACCACAAGCTGGAAGCAGGGAGGGATGACTACTTTTCTATTTTTACACAGTACACAACATTACGAATATATAGCGCTATATTCTAATTATTTGCAAAGTGCCGATATTCGCGGTAGAAATTTGCATTTCAAACATTCGTGCTCAACACTAATAATGTACAGATGTTTCACCTGGAGTCCAATGCAAAACCTCCGCTCACTCCTCGTAGCCAGGCCTGGTGCAAGGATTTTTGCCACCCTGGGCAAAAGCTAATTTTTCCGCCCCTTGCACCCCCCCGCCCATTGATTCCTCCCGATGTATGGAGGTGCACACAATGTCAGGATGTTGGACGGACCTGACCTTAGTGATCACCCTTGTCTGCCTCGGAGGTGGCGCTGCGCTCATCCAGCAGGCTGAAAAATGCTGATTATATAGTATGAGTGGGGTAGGGGTTTTGCTTGAAGGGCGGGTGCTTCAGATGGGTGGGTGCTTCGATGGGCGGGTGCTTCGGATGGGCGAGTGCTTCGGATGCTGCCTAACTTTATTGCAGCAGGCAGAACGGTGCCCCCATCATGAGGGCGCTCTAGGCGGCTGCCAATTTTGCCTATAGTCAGAGCCGGCCCTGCTCGTAGCAAAGCCACTTTTGTTATTTTTGCCATTTTTTGCTTTTTAATTTTATTCTTACTGAATTTAACATCTACTGTAGATATACATCATTTACCTACAGTACTGTGTATACAGCCAACACTGTTCAGTGACCCCCCTCTCCGATCCTTGTCTCCCATGTACAGGGTCACTGGATGAGGTGACTTGCTGTAGACCAGTGGTCTCCAACTGTGGCCTTCCGGACGTTGCAAAACTTCAACTCCCAGCATGCCCGGACAGCCAACGGCTGTCCGGGCATGCTGGGAGTTGAAGTTTTGCAACATCCGGAGGGCCACAGTTGGAGACCACTGCTGTAAACAGTGTATCATTTGCTGTCAGTGGACGGAGCTCACGCGGAATGCCGGTAATGGGCATTCATATTCATGAAGTGTGACAGGAACAGGTGCCGGCTGTTTTGTGTTTAAACTGTCCAGGGAAGGCGGAAACCATAATGTCAGGGAGCAGCTGCAGAGTTATCACCAGTCTAAAACATTGTTATATTTCAGATTTTTTGTAACATTAACCATTTTATAGCTTGAGCATTGGGGAAGATACCCCAATGGAAATAATAGAGTCCGGGACAATGCTACTTGTCTTGTGCCATATTTACATATACGTCCATTCTTACCTTTCCTCTTGGCTCGATATATTGTGAGATAAGGGGCGTAGCAAGATGAGCTTTGAATAAACAACTACATAATGTTTTCATGCTCTGTCAGTAGATGTCTATGCTGTAGGTGTCTTTGTGTGACCATCCAATGACTATGATGTGATTGCTATCTGGTCAAGATTTTTTCAGCATAATGAATTAAGAGAAATTGTATACAGGGGTGGACATGTCTTTATCAGACAGTGCAACTGTTTTTGAGTTTAAAGGGGTTATACAGGAATAGAAGAAACAGAGCTAATTTCTTCTCAAAATACGATCCCCGTCTGTCACCAGGTTGGGTATGGTTTGGCCGCTCAGTTCCATTGAAATGAATTGTGGTAGCCCTTGGGGGGGGGGGTGTATGGTAGTGGTGGTATGGTAACGGTATATGAGGGGTTAATATTAACCCTGTCACTCGTGATGCCAGGGTGAGGGCTGGTATTATTGAGGTATAGCTTCGGCCTATCGCCGCCCTTCCCAGAAATGACAGGCGTATGCAGATAATGACTGAAGGTTTACACTGGAGTTAAACTTGAACTGAAGTAAACTTTACTCTTGAACTTGCGGTACATTCAGAATACAGTAACAGTCTCTGTAATACACTTGTATAGACTTCAATGACTGACAGTTGCATTGGACCTTGCGTCTTTTGCAGGTTAATAGAATCAAGGTAATTGGTGCGTGAATCCGTCCGGATTTAGGGGTAGATTAGGTCCGGTAGTCCCGCAGAGTGTTTGGAGATTGATACACTCTATAACTATAATTGTTCAGCCGTTGCCGCAAGGCTCAGGCCTAACTCACTGCGATTACTGCTGTACAGGTCTTCTCTCATCAAGAGTACAGGAGCAAGGGAACTAAAATGGCTGCCGCGTCCCTTATATGGACAGGAGGCGGTGCCTAATTTGATAGGTCCAAGGTCAGTTGTCACTCACCGTCACACAGGCTTCTGGGTGATCATCTGACTTCCTATACACATAATAATACCAAAACGAGGCTAGAAATACCAAAGTGAGGCCTGGAACGCATCCAGAGTGAGCCTTGGAACGCATCACATGACCCGAAGGCCCTGCGACGCCATAGTAACAAGTAATTAATCATTTATTTACATATTTTATGCTATTTACATTAACCTATGCATAAATTACTAATTATATACTAGAATAGAGGCGACTAGGGGTAGACTGGATTAATAGGAATCCTTACGTCCTAGGCACTCTGGCTATGGGGAACCATAAATAAACAAGTACCGTATAGAATGCGGTACTGGGACACCACAGAATGGAGCCAAGTTGTAATACCACACCCAACCTGGAGACAGACGGGCAGTGTTTAAAAAAAAAAAAGAAATTAGCTCTGTTTTCCTATTCCTGCATAACCTCCTTAATACAACAAATGGGACTGGAAAACATGAGACATGGGGTTGCCTAACAAAATTTTTTTTTTTTTGGCATAAATATGTCTAGACTGCCTCCTGCCTACCTGTTCTTACCCCTGTGCTCTCCCGCAGCCTACTTTTTTCTTTGCGCTTGGTCTCTCTGGAGCACCTATCCTGGTGCTTTTGGCAACATGTTACATTGCCGTTCTGCCAGTTACTATCTGAGATGGTATACGACCGTGGACAGTGATAGGCTAAACAGCAACATAATGGCCCTCATTTACTCTTGCAAATCCGACATGCTTTGTCGGGTTGTGCGCCAGATTCTGTCGCATTGCACCAGATTCTGTCGCATTGCACCGGAAATTCTGTATGCGCCAGATTGTGCACCAGACTGTGCGCCAGAATCGAAAAAACCCAGACTAACTCTCTATTTTGCTAAGAAAACCTGAAAAAGGGGTGTGGCCGCCAGGAAGAGGGGGTGTGGTCATCAAAAAGGGGCGTGTTCCCAACAGTTTCACAAAAACCCAACATATTTAATAAGGTTTCCACAGAATATGTGGTGGATTTGAGCTGAGGAAAATCCAACAGATCAGAGCATGTGTAAAAAAAAAAAAAAGCAAAGTGTAGGAAAAGTGGAAAATGTAGGGAAACCTTAGTAAATACCATGGAAAATAAATTGTAGGAAATAAAAACTCACAAAGAAACCTACACAACACTCTTAGTAAATAAGAGCCAATATTTTGATCACAGCACCAGGAAGTTGAATGCTGCGGAGACTGTTCTGGTATATTCGAACCTCTATAATCCAGTATCTGATAGGGCGAAGTTCAACAGAGGAGAATTTGTACAAGGGTCTCTCTGCCTTACACTGATCAATTTCAGGCCTAAATTTGGGTGAGTGCTGACTGTCTATCTAAAGGGTGAGTAAATTGTTAAGAGTAAAACCTGTCATGATCCTCATCCTGAAGTTTCAGGAATTCCAGACTGAAAACTTTAGAACCAGAGAACATCCAGCCACTGGTTTCCGGAATGGGGCCTGACTCACTTGAACACTTTGGCACCCACCTTTCGAGATGAACTAGTCTTGGCAGTGACATCCCACTCATCCAATCATTGGCTGCAGTAATATCCCGCCCTCAACCGGTGATTGGCTGAGCAGGCTGTCACTGCCGAGACCTGTTCCTCTCGAAAGGTGGAGACTGTAGCATTTAAAAGTAAGAGACAGGCCCCATCAAGATCAAGGAAGGTCAAGAGGGTGGACCCCTGTGATCAGACACTTATTGGGGGGGCTTTGGGGTCTTCGTTCAGTAGTTTACTATAGTTACACCTCTACATCTACATCTGGAGCTTTGCAATAAATAATAGGATGTATGCACCATTTACCGTATATACTCGAGTATAAGCCGAGTTTTTCAGCACGATTTTCCGTGCTGAAAACACCCCCCTCGGCTTATACTCGAGTGAACTCCCCCCACCCGCAGTGGTCTTCAACCTGCGGACTTCCAGAGGTTTCAAAACTACATCTCCCAGCAAGCCCGGGCAGCCATCGGCTGTCCGGGCTTGCTGGGAGTTGTAGTTTTGAAACCTCCGGAGGTCCGCAGGTTGAAGACCACTGCGGCCTTCAACATCATCCAGCCCCCTCTCACCCCCTTTAGTTCTGAATACTGACCTCCGCTCGGCGCTGGTCCGGTCCTGCAGGACTGTCCGGAGAGGAGGTGGTCCGGTGGGATAGTGGTTCCGGGCTGCTATCTTCACCGGGGAGGCCTCTTCTAAGCGCTTCGGGCCCGGCCTCAGAATAGTCACGTTGCCGTGACAACGACGCAGAGGTGCGTTCATTGCCAACGTACTCCTGCGTCATTGTCAAGGCAACGCCTCTATTCCGGGCCGGAAGCGCGGAGAAGAGGCGCCCCCGGTGAAGATAGCAGCCCGGACCACCTCCTCACCGGACCACCTCCTCTCCGGACAGCCCTGCAGGACCGGACCAGCGCCGAGCGGAGGTGAGTACTCAGAACTAAAGGGGGTGAGAGGGGGCTGGATGATGTTGAAGGCCGCAGTGGTCTTCAACCTGCGGACCTCCGGAGGTTTCAAAACTACAACTCCCAGCAAGCCCGGACAGCCGATGGCTGCCCGGGCTTGCTGGGAGTTGTAGTTTTGAAACCTCTGGAGGTCCGCAGGTTGAAGACCACTGAGGGCGAATGATGAGAAGAGGATGATGAAGGGGGGTGGGGATGATGAAGGGGGTGTGTGGGATGATTACAAGGGGATGATGAAGGGGGGATGTGTGGGATGATAAGGGGATGATGAAGGGGGGATGTGTGGGATGATAAGGGGATGATGAAGGGGGGATGTGTGGGATGATGACAAGGGGATGATGAAGGGGGGATGTGTGGGATGATGACAAGGGGATGATGAAGGGGGGATGTGTGGGATGATAAGGGGATGATGAAGGGGGGATGTGTGGGATGATGACAAGGGGATGATGATGAGGATGTTAATGACGGGTCTGGATGATGACAGGGGGGGATGAGGTATTTCCCACCCTAGGCTTATACTCGAGTCAATAACTTTTCCTGGGATTTTGGGTTGAAATTAGGGGTCTCGGCTTATACTCGGGTCGGCTTATACTCGAGTATATACGGTAACTAAATATAGCCCCGATACTGATAAAATACTGACGGCATACCCATGCAATCCCCCATCCATATTTTGGATCTGAATTCTGGACATATACCAATATGTTGGTGTGAAACAAAACCTTGACTGAAGGAGCTGGAGGTATCAAAAATTACAAACATAAAAGTAAAGAGATTGCGATCGTTTAAAATGCGGTATAAACAACAAGCACAATTTTATCATATTGCTTGACCTAACCCAAACGTTCTCATGTTTTTGGACTATATCTAAACTTTCATTTATTTATTTTTTTCATCTATTTTTTATATCTCTAAGATGTACTGGGATGCATTGCCTTCTGCATGGTATTCTAATTTATCATTTTCTGTTTTTTAGTGGTGAATGAACACCTGAGCCTGTTTTCTTCCCGTCATTTACTCAGGTGCTCAGTGAAGGAAATGTATTTCAACTAGAATGTCCTTCTCCATTACGAAAAGTGCGGCAAGGAAATGTCAGCTCAAATTTGTTCTCATCACTTTTAGAATTTTTTGGCTGCACTCCATGGCTTCGATAGAGACAAAAGTCCACAGATCACGTCTTTTCAAATAATTTGGGATATGTTCAGGCTCTACTTGAAATACTGCAAAACTGCCCATTAGGACTATTGTCTAAACACGAACGGGAAATGCTATAGGAAGATTTAGGACAGATTTAGGATGCAAGCAAATATTCATTGACAACACAGTATGGAGAATTAAACTTAAAGAGGTATTGTGGTCAAACCCCCCCCCCCCCCCAAAAAAAATAAAAAAAAATAAAATAAATATAGATCACATTATGACTAAATAGCTTAGGACACCCTGATCACACACCTTTTTTTTCTTTACAGTTTCTTGATATACCCTTCTGTTACAGGGGTTTATAGTTTTTCTGACAATTCGGAGAATCAGTCAGATGGGTGTGAACTTTTTTTTTCATATATCAACTGGCTCCGGAAAGTTAAACAGATTTGTAAATTACTTCTATTAAAAAATCTTAATCCTTCCAATAGTTATTAGCTTCTGAAGTTGAGTTGTTGTTTTCTGTCTAACTGCTCTCTGATGACTGATGACTCACGTCCCAGGAGCTGTGCAGTTCCTATTGGGATATTCTCCCATCATGCACAGCTCCCGGGACGTGACATCATCATTGAGCAGTTAGACAGAAAACTTCAGAAGCTAATAACTGTTGGACGGATTAAGATTTTTTAATAGAAGTAATTTACAAATCTGTTTAACTTTCCGGAGCCAGTTGATATATATAAAAAAAAGGTTTTGCCTGGAATACCCCTTTAATTTTAATACCCTCGAGGGGGGGGGGGGGGTATATTAGGCATACACGTCCCTTCATCTAGTCATTAGTCAAGTCAAGAGGAAAGAGGAGACACCACATTTGCCATGCACCAGTCCTGGGGAACAGTCCCTGTTACTATAGAGTCCTTGGATATTAAAAATAGGGGACTGTCTATTATATTGCTTAATTCCTTTAGAACACATGGGGGGGGGGAATGCCATCTGGACCTGGTGATTTGTCGATCTTGATTTTTTGTAGGAGGCACTGTACTTCATCCTGGGTTAGACAGGTGACCTGTACTTCTTCCTGAGTGAAACAGGTCACCTGTACTGAGGAGTTTATTATATCTCGCTGTATTTCCCCCTTGCACATCACACAGTTTCTCCATACGGACATGATGACATCACACAGTTTCTCCATACGTACATGATGACATCACACAGTTCCTCCATACGTACATGATGACATCACACAGTTCCTCCATACGGACATGATGACATCACACAGTTCCTCCATATGGACATGATGACATCACACAGTTCCTCCATACGGACATGATGACATCACATAGTTCCTCCATATGGACATGATGACATCACACAGTTCTTCCATATGGACATGATGACATCATACAGTTCCTCCATATAGACATGATGACATCACACAGTTCCTCTATACAGACATGATGACATCACACAGTTCCTCCATATGAACATGATGACATCACGCAGTTCCTCCATATGGACATGATGACATCACACAGTTCCTCCATACAGACATGATGACATCACACAGTTCCTCCATATGAACATGATGACATCACACAGTTCCTCCATATGGACATGATGACATCACACAGTTCCTCCATATAGACATGATTACATCACACAGTTCTTCCATATGGACATGATGACATCATACAGTTCCTCCATATGGACATGATGACATCACACAGTTCCTCCATATAGACATGATGACATCACACAGTTCCTCATCATGGACATGATGACATCACACAGTTCCTCCATATAGACATGATGACATCACACTGTTCCTCCATATAGACATGATGACATCACACAGTTCCTCCATACAGACATGATGACATCACACAGTTCCTCCATATGAACATGATGACATCATGCAGTTCCTCCATATGGACATGATGACATCACACAGTTCCTCCATACAGACATGATGACATCACACAGTTCCTCCATATGAACATGATGACATCACACAGTTCCTCCATATGAACATGATGACATCACACAGTTCCTCCATATGGACATGATGACATCACACAGTTCCTCCATATGGACATGATGACATCACACAGTTCCTCCATATGGACATGATGACATCACACACTTGTTGCAGATTTGTCAGATCCATGATGAGAATCTCCGGTTCCACCAAATCCCAGCGGTGATCTATTGGATAAGATCTGGTGACTGTGAAGGCCATTGGAGTCCAGTGACCTCATTGTCCTGTATGAGATGATGTCATGTGACATGGGGCATTATCCTGCTGGAAGTATCATCAGAAGATGAGTCCACCGTGGTCCTAAAGGGATGGACATGGTCAGTAACAATTCTCAGGTAGGCTTTTGTGTTTATACCATGGTCATTTGGTACTAAGGGGTCCAAGGTATGCCAAGAAAATGCATGCCTTAATGCATTGAGTTGTTGCCATATGATTGGCTCATTAACTATTTGTGTTAATGAGCAACTGAACAAATAAAGTGACCAGTGAGTGTAAGTTGTAGCCAAAACATGAACTGTACAAAAGTGAAAAATATCTAGAAGCCATTGGAGAAAACATTCTGCTAGTTATTTCCTCCACAACAAGTTCGGCAGAAAAATAATTCATAGAAGAATTATGGCGGCAATGAAATATTAATCCTTTGGTACATGTGATAGTAATGAATACTGAACCATAGACGTAATTAAAAATGGTTTACGTATATATAATAATATGACTTATGGACGGCGTGTCGTTGTATATTAAGGTAGATGTAGATTTACGCGCGGCTGTGATCCTATTATTTCACACTTTATAAAAGTTAAGAAAGTTATGTGGAAGATAAAAATGTTACAATTAATGGAATAAAAGTCTTTTCCAGCGATACAAATCCAATCTGCACCGACAAGTAACGATCAGAAGTAAACAAATCAATTAAAGGGCCGACGCGTTCCGCAATGTAACACTTAATTACATGAAGATTTACATCCGTAACCTGTTTGTTCTCATCTGGAAAATCTCATTAGAACTGTTTTTCATTTTTTACACAAGATACGCCATTAACTTATTTCAACAAATATTATCATTGTCATGCTCCAGACTCTGATAATTATTGTGAAAACACATAATAGGCCTCAAAAATAATAAATGACACAGGAAAAAAATGACACCAATCATTGGGAACCAATCATCTTCTTTCGTTGTAAAACTGCACTGCAAAAGTAGATATTAAAGGGGTACTCCTCGGGGAAAAAAATGTTTTCAAATTAACTGGTACCAGAACGTTATACAGATTTGTAAATTACTTCATTTTAATAATCCTAATCCTTCCAGTACTTATCAGCTGCTGTATGCTCCAGAGGAAGTTGTGTGGTTCTTTCCAGTCTGACCACAGTGCTCTCTGCTGACACCTCTGTCCATGTCAGGAACTGTACAGAACAGGAGAGGTTTGCTATGGGGATTTGCTTCTGCTCTCGACAGTTCCTGATCACAGGCAGCAGAGAGCACCGTGATCAGACTGGAAAGATCTACACAACTTCCTGTGGAGCATACAGCAGCTGATAAGTACTGGAAGGGTTAAGATTTTTAAGTGGAGGCAATTTACAATTCTGTATAACTTTCATACACCAGTGGAAAACATTTTTTTCCACTGGAGTACCCTTTTAAATCTAATTGGTTGTAATGAACACAATTTTTAACATATTGGGCTGATTTTACATGAGAGGATTTTTTAAAGAGTACCTGTTATATCTGACAAAAAATGTACATATCCTTTTTAAGTATCTGTCTAGCACCTATATTTCTCTCACAAATTCTTTCTATCTGTTGCTCACTTGTTTTTTCATTCTGTGCTTTGAGGGGGCATATCCTGACTCTGAATGGCTTATCTTCCTCCCTGAGTCTGCTGTGCTGTGCATGAGCTCTTCGTCCTATCATTGCAGACTTCTCTATAACCCCCTCCTCTCTGCTTTCACGCTGCAGTCTGATAGGACAGGAGTGAGCACAGGGGAATGCTAGTCCTGTCCTCCTTACTGGACTTTGTTCCAGTCTATGCTTCAGCTAGGACAAAGATGATGCTGCAGCCGGACAGGAATATATTCTGGATGGTATGAGGACCCCTAGTCGTGTTTTTTTATATGATTTTTTTTTCTAAAAAAAGGATATCAAATTTTCTTATGAAGTCTATTGGAATGGTTAATGTTTTGCCAACATGTACAAGATATAAAAAGTTTTTGTATTTGACATTTAAATTATTACTTTTTTAGGTTCAACAAGTTTTATTGAAAATGTTCCTAGTACATAAAGATACACAAGGTAATATATAAAACATAGAGAAGTACCGTATTTATCGGGGTATACCACGCACCGGCCTATAACGCGCACCCTCATTTTACCAAGGATATTTGGGTAAAAAAAGTTTTTTACCCAAATATCCATGATAAAATGAGGGTGCGTGTGTGCGCGTGTATACCCCGATATACCCCCAGGAAAGGCAGGGGGAGAGAGGCCGTCGCTGCCCGCTTCTCTCCCCCTGCCTTTCCTGGGGTCTAGAGCGCTGCTGTCGGCCCTTTTCACCCCCTGGTTATCGGGGAGAAGGGGCAGCGGCACCCACTGCCGGCGCCGCTGACCCGTTGCCTCCCCCCATCCCCGGTGGTATAATTACCTGAGTCCGGTCCGCGCTGCTCCAGGCCTCCGTCGTGCGTCCCCAGCGTCGTTGCTATGCAGGGGGTGAGAAGGGCCGACAGCAGCGCTCTAGACCCCAGGAAAGGCAGGGGGAGAGAAGCGGGCAGCGACGGCCTCTCTCCCCCTGCCTTTCCTGGGGGGGTATCGGCGTATAACACGCACACAGACTTTAGGCTAAAAATTTTAGCCTAAAAAGTGCGTGTTATACGCCGATAAATACGGTAATTAGTAGTACAACAATGTAGCATATAAAGCAGATAGATCAAATATATTACTTTTTCATCTGAATTTTGCTGGTGTATCGGTGTATTTTGCAACTTATTTACAGAAAATTGTATACTGCTTCGTGAATGTGATTATTTTTAAATGTGGTGTTGTTTTTCTAGTGTGATCTGTATATAATAGTGTTTCTCAACCATAGTGCCTTTATGCTTCAAAAACTACATATCCGAACATGCATGTACAGTGGTCCCTCAAGTTACAATATTAATTGGTTCCGGGACGACCATTGTATGTTGAGACCATTGTATGTTGAGACCATAACTCTATGGAAACCTGGTAATTGGTTCTAAAGGCCCAAAATGTCATCCAAAAAAAGGAAAAAGTGAGGATTAAAGAAAAATAAGTAGATATCTAATATAGATAAAGCAAATCCTTACATATTAAAGTAATAAAGATCTGCTGGGAGCTGTAAATCACTGTCTATGTCAGTGTTTCCCAAGCAGGGAGCCTCCAGCTGTTGCAAAACTACAACTCCCAGCATGCCCGGACAGCCAAAGGCTGTCTGGGCATGCTGGGAGTTGTAGTTTTGCAACAGCTGGGGACACCCTTCTTGGGAAACACTGGTCTATGTAGAGGACAGGAACTTCTTCAGGGTATTGTCCAGTACACAGTGTCCTAAAAAAGTAACATGGAGCCGCCCTCACCTGGTGTCCAGAGGAGCAGGTAACCCTGGCACAGGTAAAGAGTAGTACAGAACATGTAATACATCCCTGTACTGTAGGGGGCGCTACCAGACACCAGTCAGTGCATGCACTTCAGTAATACAGGGGTTTTACCAGTGAAATGTCCATTCTGATTGGTCAGTTCTTCCAGCTATTGACATGTTTTGCAGATCTGTACTGTCCGTAGCATTGCATGTTGAATCCGGTTTCAATTTACAATGGTCCAGAAAAGACCATTGTATGTTGAAACTACTGTATGTTGATGCCATTGTAAGTTGAGGGATCACTGTACTGCCAAAGGCTGTTGTATGCATAGGTGGTGCTTACTGTGTTGACATGTCCTTCCATATTGTATGTTCCGTGAGTGGAGATTCCATTGGCGGACACTGATGAAATCCTTCGGCGGTAGGACCGCACAGCCCTCTACCATCACCATTGACGGCAATGCAGTGCACGCGTAATTCTTCAGAAAGAATGGACACAAACATTTTTTAGGGGAATCAATTTTCCACCGCTAAAATTCTGCAGTGTAAATGGATACATGGAAGACCCATTCCCACCAATGCAATGGTTCTGGAGCGCAATTCCACTGAAATTCCGTAGTGTGAACCTACCTACAGAAGGGATTTCTGAAGATTTCCATTTTCTAGCCAGTAAAAGTTTGGTGACATGAAATATGTTTTGAAGTAATAGGAATACTATCGATTTTAATGACAAGAAGGCCTAGGTCTGGTTGTAGAGGTGTAAGTTACATATTGCTTTTTACAGTAATATAATCACACCTTGTTTTTTCTTATCACATTTTCATAGCTTGTGTTGCTTTGAAAATATATGAGGTTTATGTTTCGCGCCACTTTTAAAAAAAATTTGGCAAAAATTTAAAAGCTCCAAAAATTCTAGTGGGAAAATGCAAAGTGTTCTAAATGCTAAATGCTCTCTGTAGCCCAGAAATAGCCGTTTTTAATAGAGATTTGCCACTAATAGATTCAGACCGAACCGAATTGGCCGGATCAAAATTTTAAAAAATTTGGTCATCTCTATCCAACATACCGTATATACTCGAGTATAAGGAGGTGAGTGTTATATTTGCCTATTTTTAGGCTGAGTTCCACTTGAGTTTATTAAAGGTATTGTTGCAGTTAAATTGTGGTAAAAATTGCAAAATTGTGCAAATGTATAGACATTATGCAAATCCTGGTCAAACAGACCATTTTTTTAAGCATGAAAATCCAACCATGGCTCCATTTATAAGTTAGCCACTCTGGATGGATTGTGCTTGTGCCACATAGAAAAAAAAATAAAAAAAAAAAAATAAAAAAAATTATATATATATATACAGTGGTCCCTCAACATACGATAGTAATCCATTCCAAATGGACCATCGTTTGTTGGAACCATCGTATGTTGAGGGATCCGTGCAATGTAAAGTATAGGACAGTGGTCTACAACCTGCGGACCTCCAGATGTTGCAAAACTACAACACCCAGCGTGCCCGGACAGCCGTTGGCTGTCCGGGCATGCTGGTGTTGTAGTTTTGCAACATCTGGAGGTCTGCAGGTTGTAGACCACTGTTAGAGGAAGTTGTACTCGCCTGTCCCAGCTGCTCCGGACCGTTACCGCTCGTCACCGCTGCCCTGGATGTCGCCTTCCATCGCTGTCGCCGCGTCCCCGGGTGTCCCCAACGCTCCGGCAAGGCCTCTGCTTCCCCGGCATCCGCACTCTCCGTCGCCGCCATCACGTCGCTACGCACGCCGCTCCTATTGGATGACAGGACGTGATGACGACGATGGAGAGCGCCGACGATGCAGGGGATCCCGAAGAGGACGCGCCGGAGCCCCGAGGACAGGTAAGTGATCGTCAGCAGAGCACACGGGGCACCGTAAACGGCTATCCGGTGGCAGATGAAGCAGTCTGCGCTGCCGGATAGCCGTTTATGCGATGGCCCCGACATACAAAAGCATCATATGTTGATGCTGCCTTCAACATGCGATGGCCTCCGAGGGGTCACTGTATATATATAAAAAAAAAATATATATATATATATATATATATATATATATATATATATATATATATATCTATATATATATATATATATATATATATATATAATTTTTTTCAAATAAAATATACATATATAAGTTCAAACATACAATATACAACATTGAAAAAAATAAATAAAAATAAAATAATAATAAATGAATAAATACATTTTCAAACTATTATAAAGTATTTGGCACAAAACTTGTCAAAAAGTGTTGCACGAACGCCCCCATCCCAAAGCAGTAGCCATCTTGATTTACCCAGAGCTATTTCTTCCCCATTTTGCTGAGCAGAATGAAGCGCTGCCGCTATGTACAATTCATTATACATCACTTAGACTTGGTACATGTTTCTATGCAAATGAAAGGAAATCAGTTTAGCATACACGCTGTGCAGGAAAAGCTCTTCCCAGTCCTCTCATGCTTTAATGGAAGCCTAAAAAAAAACTATTGATAAGTCTGCTGCGGAATGAATGTTACAGAAGGAGCAGGGCTGAGTTTGCAGTTGGGCTTCGTTCGCCATTTGCCCTTATTATATCACTTTCTCCGCAGTCGTATTTTTCGCCCTATAGGACGCTCCGGCAGATAAGACGCACCAAATTTTAAAAGGGGGAAAATCTAGAAAAAAAGGATTCTGCACCTAACAGTGATCTTCAACCTGCGGACCTCCAGATGTTGCAAAACTACAACTCCCAGCATGCCCGGACAGCCAACGGCTGTCCGGGCATGCTGGGAGTTATAGTTTTGCAACATCTGGAGGTCCGCAGGTTGAAGACCACTGGATAGGAGGTAATACACACGTGTCCCCGCCGCTCCGGACCCGTCACCGCTGCCCTGGATGTCGCTCCATCGCTGTCGCCGTGTCCCCGGGGTGTCCCCGACGCTCCGGACGTCTTCTTTCCCGGGATCCACTCTCTCCGTCGCCATCATCACGTCGCCGTCATCACGTCGCTACGCACGCCGCTCCTATTGGATGACGGGACGGCGTGCGTGGCGATGTGATGATGTCGAAGGAGAGTGCCGGCCATGCAGGGGATCCCGGCACACAGCAGACACCGAGGAGGCAGGTAGGGTCCCTCCTGTTGTCCTGTAAGCTGTTTGGAACGCCACGATTTCACCGCGTCAGTCCCGAACAGCCCGACTGAACAGCCGGATTAGTGTCACTTTCGCTTCAGACGCGGCGGTCAGCTTTGATCGCTGCGTCTGAAGGGTTTTATACAGGGCATCACCGCGATCGGTGATGTCCTGTATTAGCCGCGGGTCCCGGCCGTTGATGGCCGCAGGGACCGACCTGAGTGTAGGTGTGTATTTGTTGTATAAGACGCACCAACTTTCCCCCCCCCCCAGTTTTGGGGAAGAAAAAGTGCGTCTTATACGGCGAGAAATACGGTAAGTACAACCTTCTGTCAAAAGTTATCGCAATTCGCAAACAATGGGGCTGCAAGAAGTTCAGCGGCTAATACATCGGTACAGGCGTCAAGACGATAAGAAACAAATAAGGACATCGCTCTATTATGTATATGAGAATAATATTACCGCCCCCTCCTTGTGTTCTGCAAAATCACATCTCGGATGAGAAGACGGAACATATCTTACAAGAGCGAGGGACAATGTCTGTGCTGGAGAATAGCATGAAGGGAATTATATTAGATTTAGTAGAACTACCCAATGTTTATACCGACATTTATACCTCTATAAGGCGAAAACACAAATAACTTCTGTTTTCCGCTTTTTTTTTGTTTTGTTTTTTTTGAGTAGGGCCTGGGAAAAAAAATGCTACAAAAAACTAACCCCTCCTTATTCTCCTCCATGATTTAAAGGGGTGCTCCCACCCTAGACATCTTATCCCCTATCCAAAGGATAGGGGATAAGATGTCTGATCGTGGGGGTCCAGCCGCTGGGGACCCCTGCATCACTGCTTGCGGCACCCACCTGTGTTCTCACCGAAACCGCTGGAGGGTCTGACTCACGACTCCTTGTGACGTCACGCCCGTCCCCTCAATGCAAGTCTATGACGGGGGGTGCCTCAAGCAATAATGCGGGGGTCCCGAGCGGCGGGACCCCCGTGATCAGACATCTTATCCCCTATCCTTTGGATAGGGGATAAGATGTCTAGGATGTGGGGCCTGTCACCCACTACTAAATGCTGGAGATGTGGCACCGAACGTGGCTCCTTCTCACACATATGGTGGTTCTGCCCAAACATACAGCCATTTTGGAGTGATATAGAGAGGCTTACTATTGATATCTTAGGCCACACTCTTACACAGTCCTTAGTCCTTCTGACAAGGAGAACTCTCTGCATAAGCAATCCCTCCTCGCACACCTTCTCTCAGCGGCCAAATGCCTGATTCCCCTCCACTGGAGGCAATCAGCCCCGTCTACTGCCACACACTGGTTACTTAAAGTTGCACACATATGTAGGATGGAGGAACTCTCTAGCTGGAGTACACACTCATACGACATATATTACGCCACGTGGCAACCGTGGCTCACTTACAAATTTAGGAACCCTAGCTTTATTTGAACACTGTACAGTCCTTTCATGTACTCTCCTGTGATTCATCCCCCCCTTCCCGCCTGCTCACCTCCCTCCCTGCTGCCTGCGTCTTACTAATTGTTGCCCCCTAGTATACACCCCCCCCCCTTTACCCCTTACGGGGACCTGTGGCCTCTTCTTCTTCCTCTTTCTTTCTCTCCTCTTCTACCCTTTTTGCTCTCCCCTCTCTTTTTCTTTCCCTTCTCCTTTCCCTCTTCTTCTTTACATTACTCAATTTCTTTTCTTGCCATGTTTTTCGACTACTTGAGCATTGCTTATATCTCATCTCTTCAGTTTACCCTCCCCGTGACTCCCTGTGGGGGGGCTGCGCGCCCTGGCGTGCCCACCTTTAGCTCTCTTCTCTTTTTTCTGTTCAAGACTCCTTACTCGGGCATCCAGGCGCCCGTGCCCTGACACGGGATTTCTTGGGATCATTGATAGACCTTGATGCGAACCTTACATAATTGGTCCCTTTCATGACATTTTTCTATTATCTGCATCGAGATTTTTCTGATTGTACTCAACTGACATATGTTAGACGTTATCGCAATGTTTACTCAGTTGTTTTCTGTTATTTATATTTCCCTATGGCTCAGGCTGCGTCCGGTGCCTATGGGTTACATTGTTTACTTACTGAAAAACGAAAATAAAGATTTGAAAAAAAAAAAAAAAAGTTGTCTAGGGTGGGAGTACCCCTTTAAAAAATAGTTTGCATTAATTTAGGCATGTTTTTTTGTTTGTTTGTTTTTTGTAATTTGGCATGTTATCCCTTCACTTTTGCACATTATATGTCATGTGATTCTTTTTCATGTGACACAAGGATTACTACGGAAGGTTTGGAGGAAAAATTGCCCCCAAAAAATAAATAAATAAACAATATTCATATGGACATGTAATTTTTCCCCATAGACATGCATGGAGCGTGCGTAGCGTGAACATCACCAGGGGGTGTGGTGTGATATCACGACCACTGCTGCCAGAATCCAGCATTCATTCAGAACTCCGGGTAATGCGCAGAGTTCGCGGGGAGACCCAGTGGCAGGACCCCCGTGATCAGACATCCTATCTCCTATCCAAAGGATGTCTAGCGGCAGAGTACCCTTTTAACGAATCATGCTAATTTGCTAAGACTCTGCTAACTTTGCTACATCTGTATGTTCAGCCATATATTTCCTTTCAATATAAATTCAATTCATCATTGTTAAATGTTAACAAAACCCTCAACGGGACAATAAAATCAGAAGATTTTCCTTCACATAATGATGTTCTTGCACCCTTAGAACTCCTTTTAGAAGTACAACTGTAAAATGTACCATCTACAGAAATTAAATAGGTAGGTTACCTTCTTGGTTGTAAAGTAAATAAATGTAGGCAGTAGAAACAAGTAAACCTCCCAAAATTTATTTTTGGAAAATTCCCTGCAAATTGGTATACACTATATAATCATCAACCTCCAGCCTGCCCAGACATTCACAGTGCCCAGCCCCGTAGATGTAAGTGCTATTGTTTCCAGCATTGCCACTTATCTCCAGGTTGCCCAACATATTTGCTGGGCTGTGTTTTCTAGACCTTGCTCAGTGAATGTGAACTGCTGCTCAGTGTACAGGAGCAGGGACTTGTATATTTGACCGGAATTCCTGCTCCTGTACTGGATTCATCTCTAATTTTCAGTTGTCCTTGAGCAAGTGGGCGTAGACCAGTCTCTATGATGGCATCAATACACTGTGCACAAAAAAGAGTTGATTCTTCTCCCCTATATCTCCATAGCACAGAAGCAGCAGCATGAAGGAAATTATAGAGCAGTACTAAGCAGACAAAATTGTACATCCAGTACTGGGGTGAGCTCTAATACTAACACAATATGACTATGTCGTTTTTCTGAAGTCTGTTTCTAGCTCTTTCATCACCCCCATCCCCCAACAAACACACACACACACACACACACACACTCTCCATAGACTTCTATGCCCGCCATTTCCTCTCCCAAAATGTATATGAGCTGTTTTTTTTTTAGAGTGAATGATGAGTTTACAAGGGGGGGGGGGGGGGGGTCAGTAAAGGGGACCTCTTTATTGTTACCATACAAAGTTTCTTATATATGCTTGTACTATCCATATACAGTATTCCAGATTTGGAACAACAACGATGACCATTTTTGAATGGGATGTCCATTAACCCCATATACCCATTAAACATAATATTGGCCATAGATATGGGGGAGATTCATCAAAACCTGTCCAGAGGAAAAGTTGCTGAGTTGCCCATAGCAACCAATCAGATCACTTCTTTTTTAGAGGCCTTTTCAGAAATAAAAAAGCAATCTGATTGGTTGCTATAAGCAACTTAACAACATTTTCTCTAGACAGGTTTTGATAAATTTCCCCCATAGTGTATATTATTAACCTACGCCCTACGCCCGGTCCCGGTGTTTAAAACGGGGTCACACCGTAACCTCGCATCACACCAGGTCGGTCCCGGCTGCTATCCATAGCCGGGACCCTGGGCTAACAGCGCACGGCACCGATCGTTGTGGCGCATGCTACTAACCCTTCAGATGCGGCGGTCAAAGTTGACCACCGCGTCTGAAAGTGAAAGTAAACGCTTCCCGGCAGCTCAGTCGGGCTGATAAGGACATAGCGAAAAAATCGCGATGTTCCGATTAGCTAGGACACAAGCGGAGGTCCCCTTACCTGTCTCTGCCGCGTCCGATCGGGGTTTGATTGCTCCAAGCCTGAGCTACAGGCTTGAGCAATTGAGCCCCTATCTCGCTGATCCATGAAAAGCTATGGCTTTGCAGGGATCAGCATAAGAGATCAGTGTATGCAGTGCTATAGCTCCCTATAGGAGCTATAGCGATGCAAAAAAAAGTGGAAAAAAAGTTAATAAAGGTCATTCAACTCCTTCCCAAATAAAAGTTTGAATCACCCCCCTTTTCCCATAAAAAAACTGTGTAAATAAAGTAAAAATAAACATATGTGGTATCGCCGCGTGCGGAAATGCCCGAACTATAAAAAATATATTGTTAATTAAATTGCACGGTCAATGGCGTACGCGCAAAAAAATTCCAAAGTACAAAATAGTATTTTTGGTCACTTTTTATTTAATGAAAAAATAAATAAAAAGCGATAAAAAAGTCCGATCAATACAAAAATGATACCGATTAAAACTTCAGATCACGGCGCAAAAAATGAGCCCTCATACCAGCCCGTATGCCGAAAAATAAAAAAGTTATAGGGGTTAGAATATGAGAATTTTTAACAAATAAATTTTCCTGCATGTAGTTATGATTTTTTCCGAAAGTACGACAATATCCAACCTATATAAGTAGGATATCATTTTAACCTTATGGACCTACAGAATAAAGATAAGGTGTTATTTTTATCGAAAAATGTACTGCGTAGAAACGGAAGCCCCCAAAAGTTACAAAATGAAATTTTTTCTTAAATTTTGTCGCACAATTATTTTTTTTTCCATTTCTCCGTGGATTTTTGGTTAAAGTGACTATGTCAGTGACTATGTCACTGCAAAGTAGAATTGGTGGTGCAAAAAATAAGCCATCATATGGAATTTTATGTGCAAAATTGAAAGCGTAATGATTTTTAGAAGGTGATGAGGAAAAAATGAAAATGCCAAAACGGAAAAACCCTCCGTCCTTAAGGGGTTAAATGATGAGTAATGATGTAATGATACTGAAGCATAGTGTACTAATTAGAGTAGAGGGAGCTTACTAGCTTACTAAAGTGGACTGAACCTTCAACATTGCCAGGTTTGCCTCAACTACAACTTAACCCAGCAATGAAAGGAGTTAAATAGTGCTATTGAGCATCGCTAGTTAACTCTTTGGGTAGAAGGAGGCGTGTATACATTATAGAGCCATCAGTGGAGAGAGTGATACTTACTATGTTGTCGCTGGTCCGGGCCTCTTCTTGTGTAGCTCCCCCTTGTGATGTCCTCCTTGTGAGGTGGGGTTACACAAGAAGAGGCCTGGGCCAGCGAAAATATTGTAAGTATCACTCTCTTCACTGTATATCATTTACAGCCATATAGATGTCTGTATAATGCACACCTACCAAATAAGTTAACTAGTGCTGCTCAGCAGTGCTTAATAACTCCTTACTAGCTGAGCCAAACCTTCTGAAAGCTCGCTCAACTCTAGTACTTACCAATATGACAATAATTTTACAGTATATCTCATAGCTAAGATGCATTAATCAGACTTTGCAATAAAGGCCTATGCTCGTAGCATGAATAATTTTAGAACAGGACATCTGGCACCAATAAACTTCCTTGACGGAATACTAAATAGTTACATTGAGGCCGTGAAAGCGAAGTCTGATTGATGTTGTCTTTTTGTTTGATATATATGTAATAATGATCTGAATGACAATGGTGATAATTTCCTACTTTAAATCTGCTATTAGCCTTTAATTTTTACGATCCTTGTTCCTTGGAATTAATATTTATAAAACAGTGAGATCGCCCATATTACTTTCAGCGTGTATTACTACATACATTTTTTTTAATTATTATTATTATTTTATTAACAGCTCAACTGCAATAATTCTACTGTACAAAAAATAAAAAATAAATAAATAAAATCCTTGACCTCTTTTGAAGAAAGATTAGTTTTTACTGAAAGTAGCAATCTCTGTTAGGTCAAATAGCACCATCTATCTCCCCTACAATGTACCAGCAATATACAGTGATCTAGTATACAGCAGCAAATGTTGAAATTTAGAAACTATCATCCTATAACAGGGCACTCCTCCATGGCAGTGTTTCCCAAGCAGGGTGCTTTCAGCGCTTGCAAAACTACAACTCCAGCATGCCCGGACAGCCTTTGGCTTGGGCATGCTGGGAGATGTAATTTTGCAGCAGCTGTGGACACCCTGGATGGGAAACGCTGCTCCATGGGCAAAACATATGAATAGAATATTTGCTCAAAACAATGTGAGGGTGCAGGAGGGGTGGCGGGGTGCTATTACCCCTCATAGGTATGGGATGGTAAAGCAGGGGGGGACCACATCCTTAAAGAGAATCTGTGGGCTCTATCTGCTAAAGATGCCATTGGGTATTTGTTAAGGTATAAAGCAAAATATACTTTTCCTGGAGCTGATGGTGATTGCCAAACCTATAAAATCTGATTCCAAGCCAACCAAGTGTCAAGGAGGCGGGGCAAAGCTTAAGTATCACAGCCTGGCATGCCTCCATATTCACCATAACCCTCCTTGACTAACATATAGGGCCCCTTGAAAGATGGGTGCAGCAGGGGCGGCCCCTTACAGACATGTAACAGTAAAGCAAGGGGTCTGAGAATCTGTGGGCTCTATCTGACTCCATTGGATATTTGTTAGGGTATAAAGCAAATAGTACTTTTCCTAGAGCTGATGGTGAAGTTCGCTCGGTGCACCAGATGACTGGGGCGCCACGGCGGAAATCGCTGGACCCCCTCTATCAGACATGTCATCCCTCATCCTTTCATCCTTTGGATAGGGGGTAACATATCCAGCAGCGGGGTACCCCTTTAAGTGACACAGCCTGGCATGCCTCCTTTTTTACCCTCACCTACTGGCCCCTCCTTGACTGATTTATAGGGCTCTGTACACTAATCAAGGAGGGGGTGGAAAGTAAGGGGAAGTGGGGAGGTGTGCCTGGATGTGACACTTGAGCAACTTGGCTCCACCTCCGTAACACTTGGCTAAAAAATAAAATGGGCATTTTTATCTTAACACAGTTCTTGAACACTTCAATAAGGGAATATTTAGCAGTTGCCTCCTGGTGGGTGACTTTAGATTAACTAACTTATAAATGGAGAGCTGCAGTGCCCTATTACAGGGTGAAGGTCTGTACAGAGATGTAGTAGCCACAAAACCCACATCCTGGCCATGGCCTACACTAGGTACCAGAAAGGCAAAGACAGTCTTTTGGTATTGAATTAAGATTTACACTTTCTCGAAGGTAGGCAAGGAAATAAGTTAGATAGGTGATACAGTAAAATAGAAGTTATCTCTAAGAGTGTGTCCACCCTTACCTTGAATTTAATTAAATTAAGAATTCCAATATCTAATGACAATATTGACAAATATAATATGATATCGAAACATTCTTGCAAAACCCTCAACAGGTTGCAATTCAGATCACAATTACTCAGTGTAGATGTTTAGTTACGAATGCTGGCCAGTGGAGCACCCCTTCAATCTTTAAGTAGGTGGTACGTGTCACAGTAATATCTACATGATGCCATTACCCAAGGTCTCCAGCAGAACATTGCCCATCACAATGGCATCGGCTTGTCTTCTTCCTTCCTAGTGCACTCGGCTGCAAAACATGATTCACCAGGCCGCCCTCTTCTATTGGTCCATCTATTGTATGCAAGAGAAGAGCATAAATACTGTACAAGTTAACACTATGTAAAAAGAACTGTAATCACTGCCGGCCATTCTGGAGATGCTCTAGCTCAGTCATCTACACATCCCATTTTTGC
The DNA here is from genome assembly GCF_029499605.1 of Hyla sarda. Lineage (NCBI taxonomy): Eukaryota > Metazoa > Chordata > Amphibia > Anura > Hylidae > Hyla > Hyla sarda. The sequence continues at coordinate 28,920,499 of NC_079194.1, forward strand.
TTCAACATCAACTTCAGATCCTGACTAGTCACGTATATGCCGACATGTATATCCACCCTTTCGAAAGTGATGTTGTTGAAACATAAATTATTATTGACTTCACCCGTCAGTGGTCTTTATGTTATGGCTGGTCTGTGTATAGAGACACACAACACAATGGCTCTCTGATCTGCACTGTTGCCTTACAGCACTGGGGATGTGAGTTTGAAGCCAACCGGGGTTAACTGCATGGAGTGTATGTTCTCAATGCCTTGCCTCCAGGTAGTTCTTTTACCTACTGCTCCCAAACCACACACCGGTATGACTGACACTCTGTAAAATAGGCACTGGTAGGTAAGTAGCTGGGACTGGGAAATTAGATAATGAGCTCCAGTGGGGTCAGGGAATGGTATGAATTTTGACAACCTCTGTACAAAGCTGTGAAAAAAAAATTGTCACTATTAAAGAAATAGGAAATAGATAGATCTGATATAGTGTTAGGCACAGCTAAAACAGTGAGGCATAACAACATTACACAGAAGGCAAAATTTAGTTCTAAGCTGGTGAGGGCCCTGGTCAAAAGAACTTACAATCTATGGGGTAATAGCGGCTCTGCTCACAAGAGCTTACAATCTATTATCTGTGTACCTGTTGTTAACAAAAAACGTTTTATATAATGTAGATATTACCATTATATGTATATTTGTAATATAAATGTGTATATTTTTGGGTGAAAAAATGCTGTCCCTGCAGCTATTGCCTGTGTGTCTCTATCAATAGCTCACTGATCTGCTTGTCCTCAGTGTATAGAGCCCTGCTTGTCCTCAGTGAACAGAGCCCTGCTTGTCCTCACTGTACAGAGCCCTGCTGGTCCTCAGTATAACGAGCCCTGCTTTTCCTCAGTGTACAGAGCCCTGCTTGTCCTCAGTGTACAGAGCCCTGCTTGTTCTCAGTGTACAGAGCCCTGCTTGTCCTCTGTGTACAGAACCCTGCTTGTCCTCAGTGTACAGAGCCCTGCTTATCCTCAGTGTACAGAGCCCTGCTTGTCTTCAGTGTACAGAGCCCTGCTTGTCTTCAGTGTACAGAGTCCTGCTTGTCTTCAGTGTACAGAGCCCTGCTTGTCCTCAGTGTACAGAGCCCTGCTTGTCCTCAGTGTACAGAGCCCTGCTTATCCTCAGTGTACAGAGCCCTGCTTGTCCTCAGTGTACATAGCCCTGCTTGTCCTCAGTGTACAGAGCCCTGCTTGTCCTCACTGCACAGAGCCCTGCTTGTCATCAGTGTACAGAGCCCTGCTTGTCATCAGTGTACAGAGCCCTGCTTGTCCTCAATGTACTGAGCCCTGCTTGTCCTCAGTGTACAGAGCCCTGCTTGTCCTCAGTGTATAGAGCCCTGCTTGTTCTCAGTGTACATAGCCCTGCTTGTCCTCTGTGTACAGAACCCTGCTTGTCCTCAGTGTACAGAGCCCTGCTTATCCTCAGTGTACAGAGCCCTGCTTGTCCTCAGTGTACAGTGCCCTGCTTGTCCTCAGTGTACAGAGCCCTGCTTGTCCTCAGTGTACAGAGCCCTGCTTGTCTTCAGTGTACAGAGCCCTGCTTGTCCTCAGTGTACAGAGCCCTGCTTATCCTCAGTGTACATAGCCCTGCTTGTCCTCAGTGTACAGAGCCCTGCTTGTCCTCACTGCACAGAGCCCTGCTTGTCATCAGTGTACAGAGCCATGCTTGTCATCAGTGTACAGAGCCCTGCTTGTCCTCAGTGTACTGAGCCCTGCTTGTCCTCAATGTACAGAGCCCTGCTTGTCCTCAGTGTACAGAGCCCTGGTTGTCCTCACTGCACAGAGCCCTGCTTGTCCTCAGTATACAGAGCCCCGTTTGTCCTCAATGTACCGAGCCCTGCTAGTCCTCAGTATTCAGAGCCCTGCTTGTCCTCAGTGTACAGAGCCCTGCTTGTCCTCAGTGTACAGAGCCCTGCTTGTCCTCACTGCACAGAGCCCTGCTCATCCTCAGTATACAGAGCCCTGTTTGTTCTCAGTGTACAGAGCCATGCTTGTCCTCAGTGTACAGAGCCCTGCTTGTCCTCAGTGTACAGAGCCCTGCTGGTCCTCAGTGTACAGAGTCCAGCTTGTCCTCAGTGTACAGAACCCTGCTTGTCCTCAGTGTACATAGCCCTGCTTGTCCTCAGTGTACAGAGCCCTGCTTTTCCTTAGTGCACAGAGCCCTGCTTCTCCACCCACATTTTCTGTATTTTGTCTCCTCCACTATACACATTGTTTAACCAATGTATATTACAAATATACATATAATAGTATTATCTACATTATATAAAAAGTATTTGTTAATAACATTAAGTTTTAACTCCTTAAGGACCAAGGACGTACCGGTACGTCCTTGGTCCTGCTCTCCTGATATAATGCGGGGTTACACAGTAATCCCACGTCATATCACGGCGGGCCCGGCGTCATAGTGAAGCCGGGACCCGCCTATAATAGCACGCAGCGCCGATCATGGCGCCGCGTGCTACTAACCCTTTAGCCGCGCGCTCAGAGCTGAGCCGCGCGGCTAAAAGCGAAAGGGAAAGTTGCCGGCTAGCTCAGTCGAGCTGTTCAGGATAGCCGCGGCTAATCGCGGCATCCCCAACAGCTTACAGGACAGCGGGAGGGCCCCTACCTGCCTCCTCGCTGTCCGATCGCCGAATGACTGCTTAGTGCCTGAGATCCAGGCATTAGCAGTCATGAGGCAGAATCGTTGATCACTGGTTTCTTATGAGAAACCAGTGATCAATGATGAAGATCAGTGTGTGCAGTGTTATAGGTCCCTATGGGACCTATAACACTGCAAAAAAAATGTGAAAAAGTGAAAAAGGGAAAAAGGGAAAAGTGAATAAAGATCATTTAACTCCTCCCCTATTAAAAGTTTGAATCACCCCCCTTTTCCAATAAAAAAAAAACACAGTGTAAATAAAAATAAAAATAAACATATGTGGTATCACCACGTGCAGAAATGTCCGAATTATAAAAATATATCATTAATTAAACCGCTCGGTCAATGGTGTGTGCGCAAAAAAATTCAAAAGTCCAAAATAGTGCATTTTTGGTCACTTTTTATATCATTTAAAAATGAATCAATAAGTCCTATCAATGCAAAAATGGTACCGTTAAAAACTTCAGATCACGGCGCAAAAAATGAGCCCTCATACCACCCCATACACGGAAAAATAAAAAAGTTATAGGGGTCAGAACATGACAATTTTAAACGTATTAATTTTCCTGCATGTAGTTATGATTTTTTACAGAAGTCCGACAAAATCAAACCTATATAAGTAGGGTATCATTTTAATCGTATGGACCTACAGAATAAAGATAAGGTGTCATTTTTACCAAAAAATGTACTACGTAGAAACGGAAGCCTCCAAAAGTTACAAAACAGCGTTTTTTTTTTCAATTTTGTCGCACAATGATTTTTTTCCCCGTTTCACCGTAGATTTTTGGGCAAAATGACTGACGTCATTACAAAGTAGAATTGGTGGTGCAAAAAATAAGCCATCATATGGATTTTTAGGTGCAAAATTGAAAGAGTTATGATTTTTTAAAGGCAAGGAGCAAAAAACGGAAATGCAAAAACGGAAAACCCCCCGGTCCTTAAGGGGTTAAGAGATTTTTTTGGGGGCAAGCTAAAAATTGTGGCTGTTTAAATAATGTGAGAGTCACATTCTAGAGAACAGGTGCAGCACTAGAAAAACTATAGCTATAATGCAAAGAAAACAATAAGTTGTATATAAAATTGTGAACTGCAGCTGTCACTCAAAAGTTAGATATCAATTCATAGTGATACAAAAAGACTCAGGATAGCCTCAAGCTAAAAGAGTAAAATAAGTTTTTAATCATCTTGTTAGACAGTGCTATAGGTAGACATAATTGTTACAATGCTTATGGTTCGCTAGGCTACAGAACCAGGTTACACTTTTAACAGTTCCCCTTCCTTGGGTCCTAGCAATGGCTCTGAGTACTCAGATACCCTCAGGACTTATGGTAGGCTAGAATAGTAGGACCAATTAACAGTTGAAAAAAATTCACACGTACTCACAAGTGACAAAAGCTAAAATAAATGGAAACGTATCATTACGTTTTAGTGGCCAATGGGATTGGTATTATTGCAAGGAGAAGTTGTCTTGCAAAAAGGTTTAGCTAAAGTGCAAACAACATCAACAGAACAACACAGACTAAAGGAAATATCCAACAACAACAGGGCCCAGAAACTTAATAGGAGGAAGTGTGCAATATGCCTGAAAAACTTCCAAAATTAATATAGAGTTAAACTTCTTTGAGAAGATCTCCCAAAGTGACACACAAAATGTGGCCTTCTATAGTTGTGATCCTCTCAAAAAATATGGACACTATCCATAATGAGATGTGGTCTGAATGAGTCGGTGGTCTTCTCAAAAATGTGATCTTTGGAAGAAGGTTCACTTTCATCAACAATTCTTTATTATGATCACAAGACCCTATTACAAAAAGCACATATCAAAAGACAAACGGGGAGATTTATCAAAACCTGTGCAGAGAACATTTGCTATAGTAACCAATCAGATTGCTTCTTCCATTTTTAAAGAGACCTCTGAAAAATGAAAGAAGCAATCTGGTTGGTTGCTATGGGCAATTGGGCAACTTATAAATCTCCCCCAAAATCCATAAATTGGGTTGGCTTTATTACAGAGAGCTAGTAACCAGATTCTCCTAATGGAAATCCCAAACTTCCCGACGCGTTTCCCCATATATCTAATTGCAAAATATGGTTTATCAGGGGGATTATAATAGTGGTATGCAAAAGGGGAGATATATAAAATTATTTCACAATACATAAATATCCAGACTTACAAAAATATGCATACATACAGATTTCAGTTACAAAGCAACAGAGTACATTAAACAAACTAGCAAGACATATCCATAGGATTCACAGCAGTTATTGCGAGGTCATATGGATGGATCATGATACATTGATAAATGTAGTTTCATGTGGAGGTGCCTAAAAGGGAACTCCACTGGAAAACTGGTGCCAGAAAGTTTTTACAGTTAAGTGGGTACTTCAGTGGAAATTTTTTTTTTTAAATCAACTGGTGCCAGAAAGAAAAACAGATTTGTAAATTACTTCTATTAAAAAATATTAATCCTTCCAGTTCTTATCAGTTGCTGTATACTAAACTTTTCTTTTTGAATTTCTTTTCTGTCTGACCACTGTGCTCTCTGCTGACACCTCTGTCCATGTGAAATTGTCCAGAGTAGGAGCAAATCCCCATAGCAAACCTATGCTGCTCTGGACAGTTCCTGACATGGACAGAGCAGAAGGAGTTTTAGCAAAAAAAACACTGGTTTGATGAGGCGCTGCACAGATTTTTTTCAGTAAAGACTCGAGTAGCACAGGACAATGTAAATTGTATTGGTATATCGGGGACAACGCGTTTCGGCATACACGAATGCCTTCCTCAGGTCAACTTACAGTTCTAAAAACAAAATAAATACATATGTACAAATATAGAAAATGTACTTGCTTTAGAGATAAAAAGAGGCAATAATTTGCCATTGGTAAAATGTGCTGCCACGGGATTGGCTTTAGAAAGAGAAAATGAAAAATAGATAATAAAAAGTAAAAAAGATATAAAATACTGACTGTTAAGTGAGAAGATACTAGATGGATAGTGGTGCGCATAGATAACATGCTGAAGAAGAGAAAATCCAGAAGGTTATATCTATAAGCAAGATATAGCCAAACCTATTAGCGTGGTGGAATGGTACGAAGAAGATGCCAAAATGTATATCTATATATACACAGATTAATGGGACGTGCTCAGATACGAACATATTTTGGTAAATTAAAGTGGCACTTACATGGCCCTTTAATTCGCCAACATATGTTCGCATCTGATCACACCCCATTAATCTGTGTGTATATATATATATATATATATATATATATATATATATATATATATATATATCCACTGCTCAAAAAAATAAAGGGAACACTTAAACAACACAATGTAACTCCAAGTCAATGACACTTCTGTGAAATCACACTGTCCACTCAGGAAGCAACATTGATTGACAATCAATTTCACATGCTGTTGTGCAAATGGAACAGACAACAGGTGGGAATTATAGGCAATTAGCAAGACATCCCCAAAAAAGGAGTGGTTCTGCAGGGGGTGACCACAGACCATTTCTTAGTTCCTATCCTTCCTGGATGATGTTTTAGTCACTTTTGAATGCTGGCGTTGCTTTCACCCTAGTGGTAGCATGAGACGGAGTCTACACACAAGTGGCTCAGGTAGTGCAGCTCATCCAGGATGGCACATCAATGTGAGCTGTGGCAAGAAGGTTTGCTGTATCTGTCAGTGTAGTGTCCAGAACATGGAGGCGCTACCAGGAGACAGGTCAGTACATCAGGAGACGTGGAGGAGGCCATAGGAGGGCAACAACCCAGCGGCAGGACCGCTACCTCCGTCTTTATGCAAGGAGGAGCACTGATAGAGCCCTGCAAAATTACCTCCAGCAGGCCACAAATATGCATGTGTCAACTCAAATGGTCAGAAACAGACTCCAAGAGGGTGGCATGAGGGCCCAACGTCCACAGGTGGGGGTTGTGCTTACAGCCCAACACCGTGCAGGATGTTTGGCATTTGCCAGAGAACACTAAGATTGGAAAATTTGCCACTGGCTCACACTGAGCACATGTGAAAGAGTCTGGAGACGCTGTGGAGAACATTCTGCTGCCTGCAACATCCTACAGCATGAGTGGTTTGTAGGTGGGTCACAATGATGTGGGGTGGCATTTCTTTGGGGGGCCGCACAGCCCTCCATGTGCTTGCCAGAGGTAGCCTGACTGCCATTAGGTACCGAGATGAGATCCTCAGACCCCTTGTGAGACCATATGCTGGTGCGGTTGGCCCTGGGTTCCTCCTAATGCAAAACAAGGCTAGACCGCATGTGGCTGGATTGTGTCAGCAGGTCCTGCAAGAGGAAGGCATTGATGCTATGGACTGGCCCACCCGTTCCCCAGACCTGAATTTGATTGCCAATGCCACATTGCAGCACAAACTGTCCAGAACTTGGCGGATGCTTTAGTCCAGGTCTGGGAGGACATCCCTCAGGAGACCATCCGCCACCTTATCAGGATCATGCCCAGGCATTGTAGGGAGGTCATATGGGCACGTGGAGACCACACACACTACTGAGCTGCACTATGAACTGCGCTAATCTAAACTGGCTGTTGGGCATCCTGCGCGGCCGTCTGCTGAGAAGACAGAAAGTAGGTTGGAGGGGACAGCGAAAGGGAAGAACAGAGCGAAGAATAGAAAGTACAGAGCTCCAGAAAGCTTTAGCAAGAGGACAGGTCCACCACACATGGAGCATGGTACCCCTAACAGCACAGCCCCGAAAACATAAAGGAGAAGCACTGGGAATAATAGAGTGTATTCTCGTGGGGACATAGTACGCCCTATGCAATATTTTCAGTGTTGTCTCAGTAAGAGTCACTTGCCAGCTCCCCCTACTCAGGGTATCGCAGCAATCCTTCCATTCATCCAGTGTCATCTCCATGCGAAAATCTGCCTCCCACTGCAGCATGAAAGGCAATTTGGTGTCAGGTGGGGGGGGGAATATAGCAGGCCATATACTATGGCCAGAAGCCCTCGCCTGGAGGGACTATACAGCATGAGACGTTCAAACCTAGTCAACTGAGGTACTGCACGTGTGGGAAAAGTAGAATGTAGGAAGGAAAAGATCTGGTGCATGCGGAAATGTTCTGAGGGTGGCGGGCGAAATTGTAAAACGAACTCATCCTTAGTGAACAGTACACCACGAGTGTGGAATTTATGTGCATTAGTCAAGGACTGTGAAGACCACCAGTGGAAGAGGGAATGATCCATACCAGGCAGGAAAAAGGGGTTGCGGAGGATGGGAAGAAGGGGAGGAGAGCGGGACTGTAGATGAAAGTGAAAGCGGACCAGTCGCCAAAGGGAGAGAGAGTGAAGGGTAAGAAAAGCAGAATAAGGGACGTATTTAGCGACAGGTTGAGTGGACCACATTAGGGAAGAGAAGGAGTGGGGAGAGATGAGAGAAGATTCGAGATGGACCCAGATAGGACTGTCACCATCCGCCAAGAGCCATGCCATTTGGCCCAGCCTGGCAGCGTAATAGTACTTAAAAAAATTGGGGAGAGACATACCCCCCAAACTCTTGTGAAAGTGCATGGTACTACGTGCTATGCGTGGGGTCCTAGACTTCCATATAAATCTAAAGATGTTGGTTTGTAAGGTCTTGAGATCCGCCGTTGAGATCGGAACTGGTAGGGTTCGGAACAGGTATAGTAGTTTGGGCAGAATCACCATTTTAACCGTATTCACTCTACTGATCCAAGATAGGTACGGCCTATCCCAAGTGCGGATGTCCTGTCTAATAGATTTATATAGGGGCGGGTCATTTGCACCGTAGAGGGAGGCAACAGCAGGGGTTAAACGAACACCTAAATAAGACAGAGTAGGAGCTGGCGGGGGGAAATCAAAGTTTAGGGAGATCAACTATTGCGCGTGCTGAGGGGTGTTAACGTAGAGCATCTCGGATTTAGAGGGATTAATCTTTAGACCAGAGCAAGCCGAAAAATCAGCCAGCAAACTAAACAAATTAGGTAAAGACGAAAGGGGGTGCGTCAGGTACAAGAAGAGGTCATCAGCAAATAAACATAATTTATGGGTGGAATCCTTAATCGTGACCCCCAGCACTGTAGGGGAAGCACGCAGGAGTCTCGTCAGGGGCTCCATCGCCAGAGCAAAAAGAGCAGTGGACAACGGGCATCCCTGGTGAGTACCCCTCCTAATGACTATCGGAGAAGGAGACGAGGTGGGGAGTTTAAGGAAAGCTGTAGGGCTGGAATATAGCAGGTGAAGTATATGCATAAAAGGCTCGGTGAACCCCATGTTATGAAGGACCCCCAGAGGTACGGCCATAGGACAGAATCGAAGGCCTTCTCTATGTCTAAGGCCAGTAGCATGGCAGGTGTAGAGGTGGAAGAGGCCCAATGTATAAACCCCTGTCACGATTCGGCAGGCAGGAGGTGGATCCTCTGTGTCAGAGAGGGATTGGCGTGGACCGTGTCGGTGGACCGGTTCTAAGTAGCTACTGGTTTTCACCAGAGCCCGCCGCAAAGCGGGATGGTCTTGCAGCGGCGGTAGCAACCAGGTCGTATCCACTGGCAACGGCACAACCTCTCTGACTGCTGAGATAGGCATGGTACAAGGGATAAGGCAAGAGCAAGGTCGGACGTAGCAGAAGGTCAGGGCAGGCAGCAAGGATCGTAGTCAGGGGCAACGGCAGGAGGTCTGGAACACAGGCTAGGAACACTCAAGGAAAGGCTTTCTCTGGCACAAGGGCAACAAGATCCGGCCAGGGAGTGCAGGGGAAGTGAGGTATAAGTAGGGAGTGCACAGGTGGAAACAAATCAAGCTAATTGGGCCAGGCACCAATCATTGGTGCACTGGCCCTTTAAGTCTCAGAGAGCTGGCGCGCGCGCGCCCTAGAGAGCGGAGCCGCGCGCGCCAGCACATGACAGCAGGGGACCGGGACGGGTAAGTGACTTGGGATGCGTCTCGCGAGCGGGCGCGTCCCGCTGTGCGAATCGCATCCCCGACGGCCATGTCAGTGCAGCGCTCCCGGTCAGCGGGACCGACCGGGGCGCTGCAGGGAGAGAGACGCCGTGAGCGCTCCGGGGAGGAGCGGGGACCCGGAGCGCTCGGCGTAACACCCCCAGAACTTTTCTTACATTGTCTGCCGCCTGCCTCCCCGGTATGAATCCCACTTGGTCTGCGTGAATGACGCGGGGAAGTACAGTGTTCAGTCTGCGCGCCAGTATAGACTTCAAGATTTTCGTGTCCAAATTTAATTAAGGAGATAGGGCGGTAATTGGAGACCAGGGAGGGATCCTTCTGGGGTTTAGGAATCACCGTTATAAGAGCATCTAAATATTCGGGGGGGCAGGGAGGGGGCTCCACAGAGACAATTATAAAGTTTAACCAGGTGTGGGACTAGGATAGGGGAGAATTTCTTATAATATATTGCGGACAGCCCGTCAGGGCCAGGGGCCTTCCCCAGTTTCAAAGATACTATCGTATTCGAAACATCTTCATACGTGAATGGTGCATTTAAGAGTTTACTCTCAGATTCAGTTAACGAAGGGAGAGAAGCAGAATTAAGGAAGGTGTGCTGACGGGTAGCAAAGTTAGGCGACTGGTCAGGGACAGAATAGAGTTTAGAGTAGTAAGTGTGAAATGCTTGGTATATCTTGTGAGAGTGGGAAGACCGGGAGCCAGGATGCAGCTGGATGGTGTGGACATAATTAAGCCTTTGTTGACTGCGAAGCATATTGGCAAGCAGCCTATCCGGCTTATTGGCATAGCGATAGTAGGTAGCCTTGGTCCACCTTAGCGCTGTCTCCACTTTAGTGGATAGGACAGCATCCAGCCGCAACCTGGTATCCCTGATAGCAGTGTGTAGGTAAAGAGAGGGGTTACGCTGATGAGCTATAGTGAGACGGGAGAGTTTGTTTTACAATGTGAGTTGGTATTTGGAACGTTCCCTCTTCATTCATGATGCTAGTGAGATCAGCTTCCCCCTAATGAAGGCCTTGTGAGCAGACCACACCCAGATTGGATTAGAGTTCGAAGTAGCATTGGCCAAAAAGTATGAGGTGAGGTCCGCGGTAATGGATCCCTTAACTGCCGAGTTAGTCAGCATAGACTCATTAAGTCTCCAGGTAAAGGGGGTGATAGGACCAGCAATGAAATCCAGCTCCACACATACCAACTCATGGTCAGACCAGGGAGAGGTAATGTGTCTCGCGTACATAAGGCACGGCAGAGAGGAGGTGTTGAGAAGTAACCAGTCTATGCGACTGTAATTTTTCTGGGAGGAGGAATAATAGGAGTACCCCCTCGCTCGACCATTGTGTTCCCTCCAAGCATCTGCCAGTTGGAGGGATTGAAAAGCTGCAACTAACCTCTTCTGCAACGCTCTAGATCTGCACAAGGGACTAGGAGTGGACCTATCCAACACACCATCAAGGACAAAGTTGAAATCACCAGCCCACAACAGAACATCATAAGAATAAGAAAGGATAAGAGAACAAAGGGAAAGAAAGAAAGAAAGATATAGGGGAGGAATTGGGAGTATAAGAGTTAAGTAAACAGACCTGCTTACCGTACAGGGTGCCCAACAGCAAGATGTACCTGCCATCAGAGTCAGTAAGAACGCGGGTCACCTCAAATGGGAACGTATTTTTCAGGTAAACAAGTACCCCCCCCTGCTTTTGGAGACGAAAGATGAGACATAAAACCTGGAGTACTGAGAGTGCATGAAGGCAGGGCAGGAGGATTGGGAAAAGTGAGTTTCCTGTATGCAAATTATGTCTGGGCGGTAGCGCCTATAGTCACTGAAGGCTTTCTTCCGTTTAGGAGGATAATTAAATCCCCTGACGTTATAGGAGATTATCCTACACATAGACCATGAGGCCAGGTAAGGCTAAGACAAAATGGACACACATTGACTAACCGACCACAAAACACGCAGACCCACAGACAAACAAAAAACAACACCAGCAAACCACGAACAATGCACTGAACAAACATAAGAGAGTCAATCTGGAAAGCGGGGCCGTATAATACAGCGGTTCCGCCTTCTTCCATCTCCTACGGAGAACAAAGGGCACATCGATCCAGTCACACCAGCCCTTCTAGAATCAGTGGTGTCAGAAGGTCAAATGAGAGAGAGTCACAGGTCTAGGTAAGTCAATCATAAGGGGCCATCCCCAAGCATCGCTGTGACTTGCACTGGGCCAAAGGGACCCTGGTCCAGGTCCTGGCGGGTCCGGGGCCCCTCCGAGGTAAGGCAGACGTGGGGGGCTGTTCCGGGGCAGTCCAGGGAATACCCTCTTTAGTGAGGGCGTTCTGGGCTTCAAGCAGGGAGCGGAACTGATAGGAGCGCCCCTTTAGCTGGCACATGAGGGAGAATGGAAATCCCCACTTCACCCCCTCACGGACCAAGGCCATCGTAATATGGCAAAATGTCCTGTGTCATTCCAGCGTGGACGGTGATAAATCCGAGTATAGGCGTACCTTAGCGGGCATTCCAGGTAGCGCCGTCAGGTTGCGAGCGGCGAAGAGCAAGGGATCTCTCACCTCGGGGTAGTGCAGTCGGAGGACCACATCTCTCGGCGCATCAGAGGACTTCGGGCGGCCCAGGGCCCTGTGGATACGGTCCATACGGAGCAGCTCTGGCTCATATTGCGGGAGCAGAGCCTGGAACATCACGTCAACCGCGGATTTCAGGTTAGTCTCCGATTCCGGTAACCCTCGAATGCGGATATTGGCTCTGAGGGAGCGGTTTTCCAAGACTTCTAGCTTAAGTTCAATAGCTTCAAGTTTGGCCGCATGTGTGTCTAGGTCGCGGCGGTCAGTCTCAGCGGCCTCCGCTAAGTCATCCAGCTTGTTTACGTTATCGGAGACCCTCTGGCCCAGGTCCTGTAATTGCGCCGTAAAGTCTGAGACTGCTTTTTGCAGTTCCATCTGGAGCAACTTCTTGACCTGGCGGAACATATCAGCCGGAGACATCTGCGCTAGGTCTGGTTCCCTCTCCCGTCAGATGCCATATCAGAGTGGTGTGGGGAGGCCGCCGCCACCACCATGTTAGTTTTCGGGGAGGCTCTGAAAAAGTCCGGAATGGACTGTGAGAGGTGCTGAGAAAGCTTCTTAGTCCGTGACCGCTGCCGCCTGGACATATCCGGGATCAGCTGGCACTGAAATCACTGCTATTGGAGCCCATAGGCCGCTGATTAGGGCTTAGATAGGTGAGACTGGCGCGGAGCTAACATCACCCACGTCTCTTCCGGTAAGCCGCGCATTTTGACTTGTTTTAAAGGAGTACTCTGAAGCAAACTTATCTTATCCCATTGTCAAGCCAGCAATAAGTTATATAAAAACCTCAATTACCTCCGTTGTCTTACTTCCACGCATCAATGACTTTTACGAAATCCGGAAGTACAGGCTGCCTGTCACAATTATGAATTTCGTTCCCCGTGCATGCTGAGGGTCGTTGCCATCTTGGTAACGAAATGTCACCTTGTTCAGGATTCTCCCCGCTCTATGCCGCCCCCCCCCCTCTAGTCACGACAAGATCACTCCCACCATTTACATATTCATGCAATCTTCATTTGCACAGCCGTCATTCGCTGGGCTGTGCAAACGCCTCACAATGCCTCTATCCTATCAACGTGAGTCGGACCCGCCTGCGCACTAATCCTTTCCCGGGACCGAACATGTGATCTCTTTAGGTCAATGATATACCTGGTAGTTACACTGCTGTAACTACCAGGGATATTTTGAAAACTGCTTAGTAAGTTTTACATGGTGGGCAAGGTCCGGCGCTAGACGCGCCTGCGCACATACACATTCCCCGTAATCGGTCATTTGATAACTGTAGTCCAATGATATCCCTGATAGTTACGCTGGTGTTACTACCAGGGATATTCTAGTAACAAGTCAGTAATCTTCATATCATAATGGAGGGGGAGGGAGAAACAGATTGGGGTGGGTTTAGGAGCATGGGTGGTGTTACTATTGAAATTATTAGGGAGGGGGGAGCAGGAGGGAGGAGAGGGGTTGAGGAGAAGGGAGGCACGGAGGGACAGGAACTTGCAACAAAGCAGCATGAGGATGACAATTTTTACGTCATCTTCCACACCACCATAACCAGGAAGTGGCATGAAATACGGAGCGCCACACCGGGAGAAAGGCTGGACCGATTGGAGCAAAAAGTATGTGGCCAGAGAGGTACAGCCATGGGGGACATTTGGAGGGTATAATTTTTTTTATTTAACTGTTTATTTTTATATTTTATAATCAATTTTTCATTTTAACAGTAAGGAAATCAAAAAAGAAAAAACAGACATTGAAAACAAATAAAAAGAAAATATATTGGTATTATCTTAATCCGAACCAATAAGTTGTTAGTCCTCTAATTGTATAATTCACTTAGACATGTCTTGTAATCATAACTTTCAGTTTCATGAAAGTACGTATCTAATTACAATAAGGAATAAGATTTGGCATATCACTATATGATACAGCAAGGTTGCCATGTGATGCCTTTCAAAATTATTAACAGTATTCATGCAACCTAACCATTATTCTCTATAACGTTAACAAAGAACATATTGTATACACAAATAGAGGTGTAATCCTCTCTATAATTTATAACAAGATCCATTTATAATGGACTGTGGATAAATGAATTATAAGATGACATATTTTGGCTAAAATGTGGTTCAGAGAATGGAGAAAAAAAAAGGGGGGGGGAGATAACAGTAGAAAAATTATAGTTAGAAAGACAGACAAATTAAGAAACATAAGATACTATAATGAAAAGTATATGCAAGTAGTGTTGAGCGGCATAGGCCATATTCGAATTCGCGAATATATGGACGAATATTCGTCATATATTCGCGAATATTCGCACATTCCTTATATTCTCGTTTTATTTTCGCATTTTAAATTAACATATGTGAATATTAGCATATACAACATTAACATACGCGAAAATTCGCATATGCGAAAAGTAGCATATGCAAATTTTCGCACGACAGTCTCACACAGTAGTATTACAGCCTTCTTTACACCACACAAGCTGGAAGCAGAGAGGGGTGATCACTGTGATGTGTACTGTGAAAAAAAAAAAAAAAAACGAATATTCGTAATTACGAATATATAGCGCTATATTCGCGAAATTCGCGAATTCGCGAATATGCGATATTCGCGAATAATATTCGAATTGCGAATATTCGTGAGCAACACTATATGCAAGCTCATGTGGTAGTATCCGGACCGTATAATTTTTTTAAAATCAGAATACTCCTTTAAGGACATTAAAGTTGGATCAGCCTGTAGTGTGGTGTTCCACTTTGATTTTGAGTGTGACTCCATATCCAGACCTCCATGGGTTAATAAATTTGATTTCCATTGATAATTTTTGTGTGATTTTGTTGTCAGCGCATTCAACTATATAAAGACGAAAGTATTTAATACGATTAGTTCAGTCAGATCTAGGATGCATTATCTTAGTGTTCCCTTTATTTTTTTTGAGCAGTGTATATTTTGGCATCTTCTTTGTACCTTTCCAGCACGCTAATAGATTCAGCTATATCTTGCTTATAAATATAACCTTCTGGATTTTATCTTCTTCAGTATGTTATCTATGCGCATCGCCATCCATCTAGCATCTTATCACTTAACAGTCAGTACTTTATATATTTTTTTTATTTTTTTCGCCCGCATGTGAATCCCAGCACGACTCTCACCTTCCTCAGCCTCTGCCTCACTGTGTCCCTGTCCTCCCAGCTCCGGTGCACATGTCTCCACCTTCTAGGGCGCGTGTCGGAGCTCTGTTTCTTAAAGGGCCAGTGCCCAATTTATTAAAGTGATTACACCTGTCCCCTGGTCCATATATTCCTGCCCCTCCCTTGCTTCCCTGCTGAATCTTTGGTTGTTTATGCCATAGTGAAGTCCTGTGTCTTGCTACTGTGTACCTGTTCCCTGTTTCCCTACCTACCTGTACCTGTGTACCTGCCCTGACCTTTTGCCATCTGCCACATCCTGCCAGTGTCCTTCCATGCCATGCCACCCCCAGCTACCTGTGTTGACGAGTCGTGCCAGGGGTAGCGACCTGGGTGATGTCTGCCACAGCAAGAACATCCCGCTTTGCGGCTGGTTCTGGTGAAGACCAGTGGCACCATGGACTCCGCTCCTTGGCATGGCTCACATCTACATCCACACAGGCCCAGAGGATCCACCACCTTCTGTCCACCTGCTGTGATTCCTAACAACTATATTCTAAATATTCCCAAAATTGTGAAGTACCGATGTTGGCGTTAAAAATTAGCATTTCAAATATTCGCGCTATACACTACTGATAACTTTTTTCCACTGTTTTTTTCCAGGATTTTTTTTTCCAGGGTATTCCAGGATTTTTTTTTTATTTGACTGTACTACAGGGGTTGTAAACTTAGTGTAGTTCATAATTTAGTGTCTTTACTTGTGCATGATGGCTGGTTTTGCTGTTCTTATGTGATCTTTGCCACAATGTTTCTTTTAAACAGCATATAAAATGAGTGCTGTCTCAACTTTCCCCAGGTTGCAATGTGGCCCAGGACATTACATCACTAGAAGGTGTTCAAAGGGAGCATGGCTGTGCTTCACTGCGTGGAGTGACCACTGGGTGGGAGGAAGATCATTCTTCCCAGGGCTGCAGGGAATTGTCCCAGGTGTGCTTCAATGGGTGGGGTGGCTGATGTTTGGGAGGGATAACAGTGACCTCACACTTACAAACTAGGGATCCTGGGACTTGTAGTTGGAGTTAAGAAACTCTAACAGGAAATAGTAATTTCACAAAAAGAAATCTGCAGCGTTATGGGGGCCATTTAGCCCCCAAACAAGCATAGATCCTTCCTAAGCATGTCCATTACTGTCTGGCAGCTAAGTGCCAAAATCACCTTATGGTGGATAACCCATTTAATACACCATTGGAAAGACAATAATTTTAGTGACTACCTTTTGGATTATGTTCTGCTCCTGATGTCTGTTTGTTTGTTTCAATGAAACAACTTTTAGAAGGGTTGAAGGAGTTTAAGAAGAATATATTTTGATCTGATGTATAGTTGTAGCCATGGTTATCTTGAGCAGATGAACCCAATACAGCAGTGTGTTGTGTTGGAATGTCCTAGTGTACCAGAGATCAAGATTAGGCCAGTAATGTAAAATGTACGCTTCTGTAAAACATTAAGATAACTCTTCTCAACATCAGGAGTGCAGCACAATATCTTAACACTCCAGGGATCAAGATGGCTACGGATGGCTACATTGGCTACAAGTCAAGAATAATGAAAGACTAAAAAGATTGCAAAAGAAAAATGGCCTGATACCAAATAAAAGTTTCAGTGTTAGAAAACAGAAATTTGGATCCATTTCTGACAGTAGAACAAAGCCAAATCTAGGGTCTGGCAAAGGAACAGCGGAAATTAATGGGCAGGAACAAAAAGAAACACCCAAAAAGAGACTCTACACATCGCTTCTGGATGTGAATCTTTTCACAATTTTCCGTATGGTACAAAAGTCATTACTGTAACAGATTAAAAGGCCTTTCTTACACAGAAGGAACAGTGGAAAACACTGTCATGTATTTAGCGCCTGACACCGAAATATGGCAATAAGACAAAAATATGACAGTACATGAGGGTTTACACAAAGCTTATTCCTACTAGTTTTTGATGCCTTTGGGTCTATTCACATGGCAGAATTTCCACTTGCGAAATTCCTCTTGCAGAATTCCACTTCAAATAAAGCCCATAGACTTCTATGGGATTCCACACTCTCATTCACACTTCTGAATTTCCGCTTGCGGAATTCCGCAAGCGGAAATTCAGAAGTGTGAATGGGAGTGTGAAATCCCATAGAAGTCTATGGGCTTTAATTTGAGGCAGAATTCCACAAGCAGAAATTCTGCTGTGTGAATAGACCCTTGCTGAGGATATTTGATGAAGAAAATGTGTCTGTTGTACCCACTGGTAAGTGCAAATATTAAAAGGGTTGTGTTGACTCCAGGTTGAGTTAGTGGTTTTGTTGTAGCTTGAGGGCCATAGATGGATCCTGTGCACCTTCTCTGTGGTCTCAATGCACTTTGTCAAAGGAGAACTTAAAGATTCCAGGATTTTTTTTTATTTGACTATGTTACAGGGGCTGTAAAGTTAGTGTAGTTCATAATATAGTGTCTGTTCCTGTGTGTGACGGTTTTCTCACAATTCCTCTGTGATTTTCACCCCAATATTTACTTTTAACAGCATACAACATGACTGTTGTCTCAGATTTTTCCCAGCTTGCAATGCGGCCGAGACCTGACATCACTAGTCAGCTGATGACAGGGAGTCTGTCTGCTTCAATGGGTGGAGGGATCGCTTGGTGGGAAAGAGATCAATCTGCAAGTAATGCAACAGCTGTAGGCACCCTGATTGAAAACCACAAGTCTTTTGAATGGATGCAGCTAATTTATGTTTCAATGGGTGGCTGATGTGTTAGAGGGAAGAAAATGGAATTGTGAGATTTGTAGTAAAAAAAAGAAAAGTCAAACAGGAAATACCAGTTCACAAAAAGCTAGCCACAGTGTTATGGTAATCTCACAACATAGCCATTTAGCCCCAAGACAAGCGCAGATCCTTCCTAAGCATGTCCATTACTGTCTGCCAGGTACTTACTAAAATCCCCTTATGGTGGATAACCTCTTTAACCCCTTAACAACGCAGGCCGTAAATGTATGTCCTGGTGCGGTGATACTTAACGCACCAGGACGTACATTTACGTCCTATACATGACCGCGAGCATCGGAGCGATGCTCGGATCATGCGTGGCAAATCCCGGCTGCTGATAGCCATTAACCGCTCAGATGCCGTGATCAATACAGATCACGGCATCTCCAGCTCTGCGGTTACTAAAATGGATGATCGGATTGCAGCAGGGAAATTGCGAGGGTCCCCAGCGGTGGAGCACCTGTGATCAGACATCTTATACCATATCCTTTGGATAGGAGATAAGATGTCTAGGGGCGGTGTACCCCTTTAAATAGCCTCCTACCAGGTGCAGCCCTTTAGGGTAGATACTAAGGAACTGTTTTCTACATGTGTCAGAAGTGCAAAACATGTCACATAAAGTTTTCTTGACAGTCAGCATTTAGAAAACTGCAGTCTACAGAGAGTTAAGAGTTAGAGTTTGGCGGTTGTCGAAGAAAAAAAAAATCGTATGAGAAAAGTGAGTTTTAATATGTTTGAATTAACAAGAAAAAAAATCTGAGCCAGAGGCCTTTGGAAACCCAAGCAAGATTGAAAAAGCTGGATCTGTGTTAGATGTTGCTTTAAAGTGTTGGTTGAAAGGATTTGCAGAGTGGAATTTGCCATGCAGAGAACCCCAGTGGGACAGTAGAGGAAAGAAACACAGGCTTTTCTTCCCTGTAACAGTAAGGTCAGTGAATTCAAGAGAAGAGAGGTGTCTCACTCAATGGTTCATAGAGATGCCGCTAATGAAGAAGGGAATGAGCGAGAGGACACAATGAACCGGACGCCATTTCTATCACATATATAAATAAAGACTTTAAAAACAATGGGACACGTAGGCAGCCGACACGAGGAGAACTGAGAGCAAGAAGGAAGCAGCAATGAGGAATAATTGGCTGCAAACAGCAAAAAAAAAGATGCCGAAGTAAAAAGGGAGAAAATAAAACTTTTGGATAAAAGAGTCCCTACAATTTGTTTTTGCTTCCTGCATCAGAAAACCTTTTCTTTGACGCAATTTTCACAGTCACGAAACTAATGATTTATTGTTTCTTCCTGTAGTTTTTCTGCATTAGTTGCAATTAGCCAAGTCATATATAGGGAAAACACTCGATGCTTTTTAATGTTTGAGGCGAGGAGGAAAAGGTCATAGCAGGCATATCATTCTTCCAGGGAATTTCATAGACGCACTTGTATTGTACGGTGCACAGCAGTAAAAGAGTGCAGAAAGTCATCGGTATAAAATTGTTTTAGTTGAATAAACTTAGCCATAGGAACCTCAAGCCAATGGTTGGGTCCAAGAATGGCCACACACAACAGTAGACCTCTGTATAATAATCGTATACAGGCTCCTTGTATACAGATTAGGGGATAAGTGTCTGATTGTGGGGGAGGGGGTCCACTTTCTGGAACCCCCTGTGATTTCTAGAATGGCACCTAACTTTCCCTGCCAAATACTCCAGCCTCCATCTTCCGAGATGTACTGGTTTTGGCAGTGAAGGTCCACTCAGCCAAATATCCCCCTTAGCTTTTCCCACCTCCGTTGGTGATTGGCTAAGCGGGCCGCCAATGCTGAGATGTGTACAACTCAGAAGGTGGGGGTCAGAGCTTTCTGCTAGGAGGAACTGGCCCTGTTCTTGAGATCATGTGGGGATCCTAGAGGGCGGACCTGTGGCAATCAGATACTTATGCCCTATAGAGTATGTTTTTTTTTGTTGCTGGATAACTCAAGATGCCCGTACACTTTAAATAAACATTAGCTAAACCATCAGAATATCTTAAGTGTTTTCAGGTGTATAATTCTCCCCCAGAGTCAGATGTTGGAGGGGTACCCGGCCCACAGACATCTTATCCCCAATCCAAAGAATAGGGGATAAGATGTCTGATCGCTGGGGTTCCGCCGCTGCGACCCCCGCGATCTCCGTGCAGCATCCTTGCCGCACCTGGCATTCTAAACAGTATGTTTAGAACGCTGGGTTTGTCACGCCCCCTCCCATAGACATGAATGGAGGGGGTGTGGTGTGTCATCATAATTGGGTGTGGCATGAAGACACTTCTCCAGCCGCCAAAACCCAGCATTCTAAAAATACTGTTTAGAATGCCGGGTGTGGCACGGAGATCTTGGGGGTGGGTCCCAGTGGCGGTACCCCTACGATCAGATATCTTATCCCTTATCCTTTTGATAGGGGATAAGATGTCTGTGGGTGGAGAACCCCTTTAAGCACATTTCATTTTTCACTCCCATACCATTGGGCCATTTTGAAACTTTGGCTGAGGTTAATGAACATGAATACAACGAGGCCCAGAGGGGGAAAAAAATATTGGCCGATTAAATATCTAGGGGATTTGGCCACCTTTACATGTGAGATGTTAGTTAGCATGATCATTTTATTTTCAAGGTAGCAATGGGCATCCTCACCTACTGCAAAAGGCAACATCCACAGCAAGTTGGCTACAGAACCTGCTTGTAAAGTTTGGTCGAAACTTAAATGGACAGAGACATAATTTTCATGACTTTGCTTCTATACACAACTACAATGGATTAAAACAAAGACATCATTATGTGATTAAAGTGCAGACTTTCAGCTTTAAAGGGAAAAAAAAATCAGATCAACTGGTAGCAGAAAGTTATACAGATTTGTAAATTACTTCTATTTAAAAATCTTAATCCTTCCAGTATTTATAAGATACTGTATGCTCCACAGGAAGTTATTTTCTTCTTGAATTTATTTTCTGTCTGTCCATAGTGCTCTCTGCTGACACCTCTGTCCATGTCAGGAACTGTCCAGAGCTGTCAGCCGCAGCATAGGATTCCTCCACATGACTCCATAACTTACTGTTGTTTTGGTCCTGAGGAAGGCGCGAGTGCACACCGAAATGCATTGTCCTTTTGCTAAACTTATCTGAATTAAAAATATCCCGTGCATTTGCTTGCTGATTGAAGTCTTCCTTATTGAACCGTATTACAGTAGCGCTCGAAGAACATACCCTTCCTGTTTTTGCTCTTTCACTTGTTCAAGTTATTATATTCCGCCACCTTCGGGTCATGGAAATTGGGTATCGAGCTGCAAACTGCTCTATGCCTACCACCTACCCCTGAGCTTTACTTACGTTGTGTTCCCCCATTTGCATTATTTGCTCAAGGTCAGTACGAAACCAACAGGTGTGGTGGGGGGTATTTGCTCTTCCTTTTTTTTTTTTTAGCACAAAACTACCACAACAGGAAGTGCCCCGCTTTTTTTCTCTGCATGGAAATTTTGAGGTGTGAACATAGCCTAAATGTACTTGTTTAGTCCTTGGAAATGTTTGGAGAACCTATAGAGAATGGATGGTGCCCCAGTCGAACCTGTTCATTACAACTTCATTCACTGGAGGGCCAATTGACGTCTGTTCTCGTGATTGGTGAATATTTATTTACAGTTTATGAATATTAACCTTTTTTACATCTTTATTTAGAGACATTTCTTGAGAACTTTTTCTCCAATTAGTTCTGTAGGACACGAGATGTAGATTCAGATTGTGAGCTTACATTACCATCCAGCCCAGCTTTTCTGTTGACAGCCCATGGATTTCCTGATAAATGGACCTCTATTTTATTGGCGTTTCCTTTGGGGACATCATTTTAATGTGGCTCAAGATCAATTGCTCAATCAGCAGCATGAAATCCTGCAGCACAATTCTGCGCCTCTTCCTCCATCATAGCGGCCATGTAGCTTCACGAACAACTCGCAAGAAACAGGGTCTTGTTTGAATTCACAAAAGCAAACCCAATATGTGACCTCATGATCTTGGCCTGACACAACCTGAATATACTAACATTAGTGAATAGTAAGATGTCAAAGTGATCCTAGCAATAAAAACAAAAAATACATTGCCATTTCTTGATTCAAAGTCAGAAGTGGTTTAAAAAGAGTGGTAAATATAAAGAAGGACTCACTGTCACCATCTTGCTGTATCAAATTCTGACTTTTCTTAGGATATCTCATGGATAAAAATGTATCCCCTATACGCTAGATAGGTGAAAAGTTTTAGATCACAGAGGGTCCGAGAGCTGACCCCCCCACAATCTCCTGTGGGGAGCCCCGGTTCTCCCCTTGAGTGGCGGCGTGTTACGAACCCCACCTAAGAGCTTGGGCTCCATACAGGAGATTGCGGGGGGGGGGGGGGTCAGCGCTCGGACCCTCTGCGATCTAAAACGTATCCCCTATCCTGTGGATAGGAGATAAGTTTTTATCCATGAGATATCTCCTTTAAAAATAAATCAACGAAAGAAAAAAAAACCTGCATAAAAATTGCGGTGCCCTCACTTTAAAAACAAACTGGGTGAGATTTATCAAAACCTGTGTAGAGGAGGAGTGCTGCAGTTGCTCGTAGCAATCAATCAGATTCCATTTTTTTATTTTAAAAAAAGTTCTCTGAAAAATAAGAGCAATCTGAATGGTTGCTATGGGCAACTGCACTACTCTTCCTCTACACGGGTTTTGATAAATCTGCTCCCACTGGGTGTAAAACTAACTATCCTTATGGTCTATTCACACGGCAGAATTTCCGCTTGCGGAATTCTGCCTCAAAGCCCATAGACTTCTATGGGATTCCGCACTCCCATTCACACTTCTGAATTTCCGCTTGCGGGGGTGCAAGTACACATTACACTGAGGCATTGATTCTCAACCAGGGAGCCAGAACACTCTGGTGGGAAATATGGCACTAACATTTTTAGATTTTTCTGCCCAGGCCTGCGCACCTGTGAGTCACAGGCATACAGAACAGGCGGGAGGGAGGGAAGTCTGTGTGCAGTGCCGGGACTCAGCAGAATGATGTGGATGGAGGGAAGGAGCAGGGGCAGCGCTGACAGAGGCCTACTCAGCTTCAAGAAGTGCACCCCCACCCTTCTTTCACTCCTCTACACCTCTCTGTGTCACCCCTCGTAACCTCTCTGTAACCCCTGGACACCCCTCTGTTATACCATACACCATTCTGTTACCCCTCTGTCACCCCTGTATACCTCACGGTTACCCTGTACACCCCTCTGTCACCCCTCTACATCAATCTGTCACCCCTTTAGGCTCCTCTGTCACCCGCGTACACCCCTCTACACCCCTGTCTCCCATGTACACCCCTCTGTCACTGTGTGGGGTAATGCAGGAGTCATTGTGTCTGCTTGTGTGGGGGGGGGGGGCTGGAGGCATTTGAGTCAGGCTGGAAACCAATCAGATTTCTTATTTCATTTTGCAAAGGCCTTGTTAAAAGTGAAAGAAGCAAGCTGATTGATTGCTATGGGCAACTGGTCAACTTTTCCTTTGCAAAGATTTTGATAAATCTCCCCCCTTGTGCATTGTGGGAAGGCTGAAGGCCTGTGTTTAGAGGAGGCTGGAGTCATTTGTTGGGAAAAGGGGAGGATAATGCTGGAAAAATGCAGAACCTGATACTAATATGCTTGTGCTGCAGGTTTTGCCCAAGAGTTTTGGCTGTCACAGATTATCATAATGTCCTGTGCCAGATGGGGAAGAAAAAAAAAAGAGAATTACTCTTTTCCAAGTGGTGCCCCAAGCCAAAAGGGGGGGGCACAATTTTCTGCTCGTGCCTCAGGAGCAAAAAGAGCTAGCTACAGCTCTGTCTGTAATGCACATCATGTAACAATGTTTAGCACTTATCTGATCGCTGTTATAAAAGCCTTGTAGTTTTCACACTTTGTTTAAAGATGTTTTATAATTTATGAAAAGAAACTTGTAAATGTCATAAATAATCATAATTTAACATTCTAATAGGCTATGGATAAATAAACACTTATTCACATAAATAAAAAGCTACACAGCTGTCTGGATTGCAGTGTGAATGTGGGAGATTCATAGGATAGTTTGGATATGAAGAGTGCTGTAAAAATGACACTAATGTGAAGAAACTCTTACAATAACATCATAGGTGTCCATAGCCATTAAATCATTTAATTAAAGTGCTGATTTGACTCTAAGTAAGGTTTGTGTTTATAATGTGAAAGTGTCCAAAACATTTCATCGTGTTTCATTCAGGCTTCAGTTTTCGAGAACTTTTGTAGTTTGCAGACTTTGTTTAAAGACATTTTATAATTTATGAAACGTCACTTGTACATTTTTATATAATATTTAATATAATTTAAATAAATAATTGCTATACATAAAAGCCAGGTAAGAAGTCCAGAATGGAAGGTATCTCTTTTCACTACATTCTCATGGCATGAAGGACATTTCCAAAAGAATCTGCATGTCCTACTGAATAACAGTATTATTTCACTAACCCAGCACACTCCCTATGCGTGTTACAGCAAAACAAAGTGTTCTATACCCCTATTGAGGCTCTCTGTAGCCCAGAAATGACCACTTTTAATAGCGATTCACCGCAAATAAATTCTAATCGAACTAGATTGTGGTGGACCACTGGGTGTAATGGCGGGACCACGGGTGTAGTGGTGTGAGTGGTGGGATCAGATAGTATTAACCCCTAGTGTTCATGAAGCCAGTGGGGTTTTCAGGTTCCGGAACACCACACACCCGGATTCTCCACTATCCCAGTAGTGAAATGAGAGTCCACAACCAGTTATGTTCAAACAGAGGCTTTACTGAGTAGAAGACAGGTGTAATTATCTTCACAGCTAAGGCCAGATTTCCCAGAGAGGTGGCCAGGACCCAGAGTACTTTGCAGCTTGCTGGACCAATATACCTGTAGCTAAATTGACTTGAAATTAGACTTGACTTGACTATGTGCAGGACTTAACTAATTGTAGTGACAGCAGACATAGACTTGAGACTTACTGGAGAGACTTGTAGCTTTTGTGGCCTTCCAGATGCTGATCACTTGCACTGAGATCTCTGGTTGTTGCTGCCTCAGCAAAGACTTGTTCTCAAAGAGAGTGAATGGACTAGAGCCCATTGGTCAAGCTGCGGGTCATAGGTTAAGCTGTTGCTCTCTGGGAGAACATGTGACAACAAATCATGTGACAACATAACATAACATGTGACAGCTTACAGAGTTCCTTGAGACCTCCCACAGGTCCTCTATACTAACTATGCATAGGGATCGTGTCTACGCATTAAAGTAATTCACACACCTTTATAAAACCATCAGGGGTGGAGACCTTGCAGGGGAACCCTCAGGTCACTGAGGGATTCAACCTGACAGGGCCTAAGGTCAGTACAGGACCATGTCCTGTACTGGGACATCACAGAATTTTTTCGGAAAATTTGGTGAATCCTCCGAATCAAATTTTTCCAAAAATGTGTTCTTCTCTAGTCGAAAACAATGGTAAATAACTTTTCCAGATGTGAATTCTATATTTAAGTTTTTTTTCAGATTTATGCCCATATGGGCTGCCACAATTAAATAAATAAAGCAATAAAAGATGAGAGATGGCACTCAAGTATATTCAGTGTCCAATGCTTTTATTTGAACAGTCAGCTCATACATACAGGCTGGCCATCCTGTATGTATGACCTGACTGTTCAAATAAACATATTAAGCATTGAATATACGTGGGTGCCATCTCTCATCTTTTATTGCATTATGGAAAAAGTTTTTTTCTGGATTGAGCATCACGGGGAACAGTGAAGCTGGTAATAAAAAGGTGTGGAGCTGCGGGGTATGTTCCTCACATGCACGGAGGCAGTGCCAATTTGCTGTATCTTTGATTAATTTAAACACACAAACCTAGATTTACCTTCCACCATCCCCTGGTGCCGGCGGTATCGCTGTCCCATCCTTTGTTGCTGTCTTCTTCCAGCTTCTGGGGGTATGTAACACTGCAGCTCAGCTGATCACTCACCTTGGCCAGTGTGACGTTTTGGGCTGGGGCACCAAGAAGAACATTGAGGTTAAATACATTCATTCAGGCGGGACACTGAATGAATAATAATGAAAAAACACCTACAAAAAGTGAACAACACCCCAATCTCCAGCTATGTATGTGGCACCAGGGCAATAGGCTAATAGATTGGCAGTTATTAATGCATAGAGAAGATGTACTGGGGGGGGAGGAGGGGGGGCAGAGGAGAGATATAATACTGATGATACTGCAGATATCCCCTTTAATAGATGATGAACAGCTGTTGGTATAACTGTAGTAGGAAGGGAAAAGTGCCCTCTAACTCTTGCCCGCCCTCACCAGCTGTCCCTACCTTTTGAGGGACCCACCTCCTTAACAGGGTGTCCTCAACCACGGTGCTGTTGCCTCACCTATTATAAAGTGAGGGATAAAAACAACAAACTAGATATAGATTGAGGCAAGGTAAATATTAGCAAAATGTATAGCGAGCCCAGGAACCTTTGCGGCATTACACACAGCTGGGTGAAAAAATAGTGACACATAAAAATAGTACACATACAAGATATAGTATAATGCCTAAGTAGGGTATCAGTAGGTTACAATGCCCAAAAGCAAATTAGCGGTATGGCGTTCAATAAAATATTGTTCCAAATACTGTTCCAGCGCATTTCCCCAATCTAGTCTCACACAGGTTCATCAGGGAACACTTTAACAACAAGAATATGGGTACATTAGAATACCGGATGAATCAATACAGCATAACCTAAGCAGGTAGTAGCAAATAGCACAACCTGTCAGGTGGTATTATCACACATACATTTGATAATCAAAGATAGATAGGTGATGTCACACAAATTACAATACATCCCAGGACTGAAAAAAACAGGTTGGCAAGTTATTACTCCCTCACAACATCACACCCTGCTATGTAATAACCATGGTGTATGGTATATAATCAATACCAGCAGTCTAAATAGGCTGCCACATTGTCAACACCCAAATATGTTAGTATGTGTTAGTATATGCTGATAAACCACCAGGTGTGTAATGGCATACACTGGGGATACTTATCAATGCAGATGGTGATCACCATAACCGCACGTCCCTGATGTAGGCAGGATCACATCACCCCAATGGTGGGCGATGGAAGGGCCGACCTAGCTGATGTGCTTACAAGCCTGATCTTACATAGTTACATAGTTAGTACGGTCGAAAAAAGACATATGTCCATCAAGTTCAACCAGGGAATTAAGGGGTAGCGGTGTGGCGCGATATTGGGGAAGGGATGGGATTTTATATTTCTTCATAAGCATTAATGTTATTTTGTTCCATGAATGTATCTAATCCTGTTTTAAAGCTGTTAATTGTTCCTGCTGTGACCAGTTCCTGAGGTAGACCGTTCCATAAATTCACAGTCCTTACGGTAAAGAAACTTATGCACATCCTCTATAGACTGTACCGTGCTACAAAGCTTGGTGTCATCTGCAAAGATAGAAACAGAGCTGTTAATACCATCCTCTATATCATTGATAAATAAATTAAACAACAGCGGGCCCAGTACTGAACCTTGGGGTACACCACTAATAACCGGGGACCAATCAGAGTACGAATCATTTACCACCACTCTCTGGGTACGATCCATGAGCCAGTGTTCAATCCAGTTACAAACTAAAATTTCCAAACCCAAAGACCTTAACTTACCTGTCAGACGTCTATGAGGGACAGTGTCAAATGCTTTAGCAAAATCCAGAAACACTATACCCACAGCCATTCCTCTGTCAAGGCTTCTACTCACCTCTTCATAAAAGCAAATTAGATTGGTTTGACAACTTCTATCCTTAGTAAACCCATGCTGGCTATCACTTATAATACAATTATCCCCTATGTATTCCTGTATGTAATCCCTTATGAGTCCTTCAAACAATTTACCCACAATGCACGTTAAACTTACCGGTCTATAGTTTCCTGGGGAAGACCTAGAGCCCTTTTTGAAGATTGGCACCACATTCGCCTTGCGCCAGTCCCTTGGCACAATACCAGACACCAGAGAATCTCTAAATATCATGAACAGGGGTACAGATATTACAGAACTTACCTCTCTAAGAACTCTTGGGTGTAGTCCATCCGGCCCTGGGGATTTGCTTACATTTATATCACTTAACTTACCTTGTACCATCTCTACATTAAGCCAGTTCAGTACATTACATGATCTATTACCAGCACTGACCTGGCCAATGTCAGCTCCTTTTTCCATAGTGTATACAGAACTAAAGAACCCATTCAGTAGCTCCGCTTTCTCTTGATCGCCTGTGACAACCACCCCATTATTATTATTAAGGGGTCCTACATGCTCTGTCCTTGGTTTTTTTGCATTTATATATCTAAAAAAATATTTAGGATTAGTTTTGCTTTCTTTGGCCACCTGTCTCTCGTTTTGAATTTTTGCTGTTTTTATTACATTTTTACAGATTTTATTAAGCTCCTTGTACTGTTTAAATGTTATCGCTGACCCATCAGATTTGTATTTTTTGAAGGCTATTTTTTTGTTGTTTATTGCTCTTTTAACATCATGTGTCAGCCATGTAGGATTTAGTTTTAATCGTTTATATTTGTTCCCCTTTGGTATATATTTAGTTGTATAGTTATTTAGAGTTGATTTAAAGATGTCCCATTTACCTTCTGTATCAGTATTTGAGAACATCTCCCCCCAGTCTATGTCCTGTAGTGCAGCCCTCAGCCCAGGGAAGTTTGCCTTTTTAAAGTTATATGTTTTTGCCTTCCCCGCCTGTCTTTGTTTTCTACATTTTAAGTCAAAAGTAACTATATTGTGGTCGCTATTCCCAAGGTTTTCCCGCACAGTTACATTACCAATCAGCTCTGCGTTGTTGGAAATGATCAGATCCAACAAGGCATCACTTCTTGTTGGGTCCTCCACAAACTGGCCCATAAAATTATCCTGCAATAAATTTAGGAATTGTCGCCCCTTTGTAGTTTTAGCCAACCCCGGACCCCAATCTATATCTGGATAGTTAAAATCTCCCATTATTACCACTGTACCTGCCCGGGCGGCCCTCTCTATTTGTTTATATAGCCGACCTTCTATCTCTTCAGTGATATTAGGGGGTCTGTAGATTACACCAAATATTATTTTTTCAGTATTTCCCTCCTTTTGTAATTCTACCCACAGTGATTCCACCTCCTCAAAATCATCACACACTATGGCATCGTTCACACTGACTTTCATACCACTTCTTACATACAGACAGACTCCACCACCTTTTCTGTTCATTCTATCCTTGCGAAACAATGTAAACCCCTGCAGATTGACAGCCCAGTCATGCGAGGAGTCCAGCCATGTCTCAGTGACCCCAACTATATCAATATGTTCCTCCAGTATCAAGGCCTCAAGCTCCCCCATTTTATTTGCTAGGCTTCTGGCATTTGTGAACATACACTTTACATTTCCATCCTTTATGTTATTGGGGTTAATGGGATTCAAGGGTGTAAGTTTTATTTTCCTATGAAGCCTATTCCTATTAACTATTCTAACCCCTCCCTCCGCTCCACCCCCAGGTACATTTATAATTCCCACCTCTCTATCTACACTATCTTCCCCCTCTTTGCTGTAGGTTCCCTCCCCCCAAGTCCCTAGTTTAAACACTCCTCCACCCTTCTAGCCATCTTCTCCCCAAGCAAAGCTGCACCCTCCCCATTGAGGTGCAGTCCGTCCCTACGGTAGAGCCGGTAACCGACAGCGAAGTCAGCCCAGTTCTCCATGAACCCAAACCCTTCCTTCCTACACCAGCTTCTGAGCCACTTAAATAGCAAATAGATAATAGGTGCATCTCGTACCGGTGTGTGCACTGGGCAGCATGATTCAGATGCCGGAACTACAAGGTGGCATGGCGTGCATTCCACAAAGCGGATGTCAAAAGGCAGGGACAGCTGGTGAGGGTGGGCTATAGTTAAAGGACACTTTTCCCAAAAGCTGCTCATCATCTATTGAAGGGGATATCTGCAGTATCATCAGTATTATATCTCTTCTCTGACCCCCATCTATCAGCCTATTGCCCTGGTGCCTTCGTGCCACACACATAGCTGTAGGTTGGGGTGCTCACTTTTTGTTGGTGTTTTTTCATTATCATTTATTTTTGTATCTCTGATACATATGAGCACTAGCTCATTTTTTAATATCTAAGTAATATTAAAAGTTAAGTTTTGGCATTTATTTGCTGAGACCAGAGGTCTGTCCTTGTTGGTGATTCCTGTTTATATTAATACCTCTGAGCTTTCATCCAGTATTTGGACAACGCAATATCTATATTTGTCATATTTGGTGATTGTCACTGTCACTTTAAGCATTAATAACTCTGGGATGCTTTTACTTATGAATTTGATTCCGAGATTTTTTTTCTTGCCATATTCTACTTTAACACAGTGGTAAATTTTAATCAATTCTAAAATTTCATGAAAAATGTGAAAATTTTGCATTTTTCTTACTTTAAATCTCTCTGCTTGTAAGGAAAATAGACATACCAAATAAATTATATATTGATTCACATATACAATATGTCTACTTTATGTTTGCATCATAAAGTTGCCATGTTTTTACTTTTGGAAGACATCAAAGGGCTTCAAAGTTCAGCGGCAATTTTCCAATTTCTCACAAAATTTTCAAAATCGGAATTTTTCAGTGATTAGTTCAGTTTTGAAATGGATTTGAAGGGCCTTCATATTAGAAATACCCCACAAATGACCCCATTATAAAAACTGCACCCATCAAAGTATTCAAAATGACATTCAGAAGGTTTTTCAATCCTTTAGGTGTTTCACAGAAATTGCAGCAAATTGGAGGAGAAAATTCTAAATCTTCATTTTTTACACTAGCATGTTCTTATAGAACCAGTTTTTGAATTTTTATAAGGGGTAAAAGGAGAAAAAGCCCCCCAAAATTTGTAACCCAGTTTCTCTCCAGTAAGTAAATTCCTCATATGTAGATGTTAAGTGATCTGTGGGTGCACTAGAGGGCTCAGAAGGGAAGGAGCAACGATGGGATTTTGGAGAATGAACTGAAATGGTTTTTGGGGGGAATGTCACATTTAGGAAGACCCCATGGTGCCAGAAAAGCAAAAAAAAACACCCCCATGGCACACTATTTGGAAAACTACACCCCTCAAGGAATGTAACAAGGGGTACAGTGAGCCTTCTTAACACCTCACAGGTGACAACTTTTCAGGTAAGGTTGAATGTGTAAATGAAATTTACTGTTTTAAAATGCTGTTTTCTTTCCCAAATTTACCATTTTTACAAAAAGGTAATAGGAGAAAATGCCCCACAAAATTTATAACCCCATTTCTTCTAAATATGGAAATACCCCATATGTGAATGTAAAGTGATACTTGGGCGCACTACAATCCTCAGAAAAGAAGGAGCCACATTTGGCTTTTCAAAAGCAAATTTTGCTGAAGTGGTTTTTGAGGGGCATGTCGCATTTAGGAATCCCCTATGGTGCCATAACAGAAAAAATAACCAACATGACATACATTTTTTTCGAAACTACACCCCTCAAGGAATGTAACAAGGGGTACATTGAGCCTTAACACCCCAGAGGTGTTTTGGCGACTTTTCGTTAAAGTCAGATGTGTAAATGAAAAATTCCATTTTTATTCACTAAAATTTGGTGTTACCCAAAATTGTACATT
Source organism: Hyla sarda (assembly GCF_029499605.1). Taxonomy (NCBI): domain Eukaryota; kingdom Metazoa; phylum Chordata; class Amphibia; order Anura; family Hylidae; genus Hyla; species Hyla sarda. Next base: position 28,952,382 of record NC_079194.1, read on the forward strand.
TTCACAAGGGGTAATAGGAGAAAAAATCCTCCCAAAATATGTAACATTTCTTCTGAGTATGGAAATACCCCATATGTGGATGTAAAGTACTCTGCTGGTGAACTATAGAAGAGAAGGAGTGCCATTGAGCTTTTGGAGAGATAATTTGTTTGTAATGGAAGTTGGGGGCCATGTGCATTTAGAAAGCCCCCATGGTTGCAGAACAGTGGACCCCCCACATGTGACCCCATTTTGGAAACTACACCCCTCACAGAATTTAATAAGGGGTGCAGTGAGCATGTATACCCCACTGGCATTTGACAGATCTTTGGAACAATGTCTGTCAGACACTTGTGTGGCGTAAATGGGATGCTCACTGCACCACTTATTACATTACGTAAGGGGTGTAGTTTCCAAAATGGAGTCACATGTGGGGGGGGGGTCCATTGTTTTGGCCCCATGGGGGCTTTGTAAACACACATGGCCTTCAATTCCAGACACATTCTCTCGAAAAATGCCAAATGTTGCTCCTTCTCTTCTGAGCATTGTAGTGCGCTCGCAGAGCACTTTACATCCACATATTGGGTATTTCCATACTCAGAAGAAATGGGGTTACAAAGTTTGGAGGGCTTTTTTCCTATTTCCCCTTAAAATAAAAAATGTAGAGCAACACCAGCATTTTAGTGAACAAAATGTTTTTTTTTCATTTTCATATCCAACTTTAACAAAAATTTGTCAAACCCTTGAGGCTCACTATACCACTTGTTACGTTCCGTGAGGGGTGTAGTTTCTGAAATGGGGTCACATATGGGTATTCTCTGATGTGTTCCACTGCTAGCAAACAGCGGTGATGTCACTAAGCTCCACCCATGTTTCAAGTTGGGCCCGGAGCTGAAGATACCGAAGAGGATAGCCGGAGAACCACAGCACGGAATGGGATCAGGTAAGTAATGTTGTCCTCAGTGACACCTACACTACCTGTCTCTACTGACAGGTTAATGCAAGTGACACTGATGACATTTTTTTTTTTTTTTAATTAACATGATACTTCCTGTTCTGTATGTGATGATAAGGAGGAGGCTGATGGAAAGTGATCTGTTCAGCATTACAGTGAAAGGTGACACCAATATAAAGAGAAGAAAATAAGAGCTCAACCTCCTTTCCCATCTAAATAAAGGAGGCAACTCCTGTCTATTGCAGTAAAGCACATTTGTAAATGCTGTTAAAAGCAATTTAGGCAACATGGACACCCCCATAATAATGTACAGAAAATATGAAAAAAAAAATAAAAATAAAATACAGTTAGAAAATAGATTAGGAAAAAAGAGCATGTTTCAGTATTTTCTTCTAATCCCTGAAAAAAAAAAATTACCGCCAAACCATAATCTTTCATTGGATGTCAATCCCAAATCCTGATTGTCCAAGTAACTCCAGTGAGTGTTGCACAGTCTGGAGTGATGGTTGCTGGGAGTCACTGGATCAAGGACAGGTAAGTATCTGACATCACGAGTACCTAAAAGTAAGAATACATGTTACTCAATCTGCAAAAAGAAAGGCCTCACAAGACGTGCTGACTTTGACATTTCAAAAGTTACTTGCAAAGTTAGGACTCTTGAAAGTCGATAATGAAAAAGAAAAATAAACTTGTTTGGTCATTAAGGCCCAAAATATTCTGGTCAGTAGGGGTTAAAGTCCTCCACAAAACACTGTGTAATACGACCTAGAGTGCACATTAATCTTTGTCTTCGTAATGTATTGCACAATGTGTTTTAGTCCCAGAGGAAGACACAAACAATTACTCTTTATATTGCTGCCAGGCGTCTATATTGTCTCTTAAGGTCCATCTGATATGGAGATATACGGACAAGTACTAGTATTATGCTTCCGGATTATGCCAGGTCAGGCTCAGACCCATCTTGTGAAACATGAATGAAACATTCACCGATATCATCATATGTCACATTAATATTTTGGGAATGTTCAACCCTAGAATACGATTTCTAGTCAACAGAGAAGGAAACACATGAAAAGAGGAGAATATTAAAGGGGTACTCTGCTGCTCAGCGCCAGCGCCGGGAGCCAGCGCCGGGAGCTCGTAACCTCATAGCCCCCCCTCCTCATGATTTCACGCCCCCCCCCCCCTCAAAACAAGTCTATGGGAGGGGGCGTGGCGGCTGTCAAGCCCCCTCCCATAGACTTGCATTGAGGGGGCGGGATGAGACATCATGACAGGGCGGGCCTGTGACGTTATGAGCTCCCGGCGCTAGCTCCAGCGTTCAGAACAGTTTGTTCCAAACGCTGAGCAGCGGAGTACCCCTTTAGCATAGGCAAAACTAGGAGTGTTGTTTGTTTTGTTGAATGTGAGACAAGGGCAGCAGAGTTAGTTTAGTTACCAATATACTTCACTTTGGTGTTTGGTGGCTGTTATTGAATTTATTTGTCTTTTGTTTCCCTGGAAGTTCATTTTCTGCAGCCTACAAAATAAGTGTTGTCTCAGACCTTCCCTAGCTTTCTATGTGGCTCAAGACAATACATCACAAGTCAGGTACTAAATGGGGGCTTGGTTGCTTGTCTGTTATGTGTGAAGCCAGGCCCCCTAATGACATTGCTGGCGCACATGTGTGCATTCACCATCACACAGAGAGGGGCGGACCAACCGGCCGGTCCATTCAGCCGTGGTCCGAAGGCCCGGCCGGGTAAAGGGCCCGCTGCAGCTGCTGAGAATCCAGGACACTTGTCCTGGATCCCCAGTCAGACAAGGGCTATTTTCAGCTAATGTTTTCTTCTATGTAAATATCCCTGCGCTGCTCTGGGTCTGCGTATCATTAGGAGAGACAGGCAGCAGAGCAGGGATGAAGAGCATCTGATTGTTGGCTCTGAGCCCAGCACAGGAAGAGGATGGGGGCCGGAGCTGACAGGCCTCCGAGGAACACAAAGCGGCCGCTTCATGTGAGGGTGAGGGATGTCCCTGTGTCCTCCCTCTTTCCCCCTGACAGTATAACCTGGGGCTGGTGTGTGTGTAAAGTAGCAGTCCAGTGGGGTCACTTTCCCTCCTCCAGTGTCCACAGGTCAACAACAGGTCACATTACCAGAACAATTTTTGAGAAAAATCGCTGCAAAAATGGTGCAGTTATACCACGATTTTTCTAAATCGCGGTAAAACCGTGCCATTTTTGCTGTGATTTAAAAAAAAAATTCTGGTAATGTGAATTGTTGGGGACCTGTGGACACTAGAGGAGGGAAAGTAACCCCACTCTATTGTTGCCAACAAAGACAGGTAATTCTTGCCCAGAGTCTGTTAACAAAACCTGTCAGAAAGTAACTATCTGCTACCCAAGTGTGTATGAAGTGTGAATGACTGAATAAGCAGGATACAGAGGAACTGGGACTGACTGTATCTCTTGGGGGATTGAGTTGTGGAGTGAGCTGATAATTGCTCCTCCAGAAGTCTGTCTGTGAGAGAGGATATCAGAGGATACTGTCATAAGTAGACACTGCAGGAAGGTGTGTCTAGGACAGAGTGTATACCAGAGGGCAGTGGAGTACCAAGGGGGGGGGCGGGGGGTGACAAGCCCCGGGTGCCACTCTCAAGGGGGGTGCCAGGGGTGGACTTACCCGCCGCTGCTGCTGAGGTCCGGGACGTTCGTCCCAGATCCCCAGCAGACAGCGGTACATTCTCCTGTATGCGCGATACACGCACATACAGGAGAAGGCGTCCCCTCTGTGTGAGCCACATCTGCAGCTACACAGAGGGGACGTGACCTCCGCCCCCACGCAGCACGCAGTACAGACGCCGGTGACGTCACTCATCTGGCGCCTGTACTGTGGAGGGGAGAAGACGCGGACCCTGCAGCTGAGGAGATCGCTGCGTGGGATATCAGGTGAGCATCCTTTTTTTTTTTTTTTAACCCTGCCTATATTTATAGGGAAGGGGGGGAGAGGGGGGGGGGCTCTGCATATACTGTACCTATAGGGAAGGGGGAGGGGGGGTTCTGCATATACTGTACCTATAGGGAAGGGGGGAGAGGGGGGTGCTCTGCATATACTGTACCTATAGGGAAGGGGGGGAGAGGGGGGGCTCTGCATATACTGTACCTATAGGGAAGGGGGGCCTCTGCATATACTGTACCTATAGGGAAGGGGGGAGAGGGGGGATGCTCTGCATATTCTGTACCTATAGGGAAGGGGGAGAGGGGGGCTCTGCATATACTGTACCTATAGGGAAGGGGGGAGAGGGGGAGCTCTGCATATACTGTACCTATAGGGAAGGGGGGGAGAGGAGGGGTGCTCTGCATATACTGTACCTATAGGGAAGGGGGAAGAGGGGGGTGCTCTTTATATACTGTACCTATAGGGAAGAGGGGGGTGCTCTGCATATACTGTACCTATAGGGAAGGGGGGAGAGGGGGGTGCTCTGCATATACTGTACCTATAGGGAAGGGAAGACAGGGGGGTGCTCTGCATATACAGTACCTATAGGGAAGGGGGAGACGGGGGGTGCTCTGCATATACTGTACCTATAGGGAAGGGGGGGCATCTGCATATACTGTACCTATAGGGAAGGGGGGAGAGGGGGGGTGCTCTGCATATACTGTACCTATAGGGAAGGGGGAGAGGGGGGATCTGCATATACTGTACCTATAGGGAAGGGGGAGAGGGGGTGCTCTGCATATACTGTACCTATAGGGAAGGGGGGAGGGGGGGCTCTGCCTATACTGTACCTATAGGGAAGGGGGGAGAGGGGGGCTCTGCATATACTGTACCAATAGGGAAGGGGGAGAGGGGGGGTGCTCTGCATATACTGTACCTACAGGGAAGGGGGGAAAGGGGGGTGCTCTGCATATACTGTACCTATAGGGAAGGGGGGGAGAGGGGGGGCATCTGCATATACTGTACCTATAGGGAAGGGGGGAGAGGGGGGGGTGCTCTGCATATACCTATAGGGAAGGGGGGAGAGGGGGTGCTCTGCATATGCTGTACCTATAGGGAAGGGGGAGAGGGGGGTGCTCTGCATATACTGTACCTATAGGGAAGGGGGGTGCTCTGCATATACTGTACCTATAGGGAAGGGGGGGAGAGGGGGTGCTCTGCATATACTGTACCTATAGGGAAGGGAAGAGAGGGGTGTAGCTCTGCATATACAGTACCTATAGGGAAGGGGGGAGAGGGGGGGTGCTCTGCATATACTGTACCTATAGGGAAGGGGGGGTACTATGCATATACCTATAGGGAAGGGGGGAGAGGGGGTGCTCTGCATATGCTGTACCTATAGGGAAGGGGGGGGAGGGGGTGCTCTGCATATACTGTACCTATAGGGAAGGGGGGAGAGGGGGGTGCTCTGCATATACTGTACCTATAGGGAAGGGGGGGAGAGGGGGGTGCTCTGCATATACTGTACCTATAGGGAAGGGAAGAGAGGGGGGTGCTCTGCATATACTGTACCTATAGGGAAGGGGGGGAGGGGGCATCTGCATATACTGTACCGATAGGGAAGGGTGGAGAGGAGGGGTGCTCTGCATATACTGTACCTATAGGGAAGGGGGGGAGGGGGGCTCTGCATATACTGTACCTATAGGGACGGGGGGAGAGGGGGGTGCTCTGCATATACTGTACCTATAGGGAAGGGGGGGAGAGGGGGGCATCTGCATATACTGTACCTATAGGGAAGGGGGAGGGGGGTGCTCTGCATATACCTATAGGGAAGGGGGAGAGGGGGGTGCTCTGCATATACCTATAAGGAAGGGGGAGGGGGTGCTTTGCATATATCTATAGGGAAGGGGGAGAGGGGGGTGCTCTGCATATACCTATAGGGAAGGGAGGGAGAGGGGGGTGCTCTGCATATACCTATAGGGAAGGGAGGGAGAGGGGGGTGCTCTGCACATACCTTTGGGAAAGGGAGGGAGAGGGGGGGGGTGTAGCTCTGCATATACCTATGGGGAAGGGGGGTGTAGATCTGCATATACCTATGGGCAAGAGGGGGTGTAGCTCTGCATATACCTATGGGGAAGGGGGGTGTAGCTCTGCATATACCTATGGGGAAGAGGGGGGGTGTAGCTCTGCACATACCTATGGGAAAGAGGGGGGTGTAACTCGGCATATACCTATGGGAAAGAGGGGGGGAGTGTAACTCTGCATATACCTATGGGATAGAGGGGGGTGTAGCTCTGCATATACCTATGGGAAAGAGGGGGTATAACTCTGCATATACCTATGGGAAAGAGGGGGGTGCAACTCTGCATATACCTATGGGAAAGAGGGGGGATGTAACTCTGCATATACCTATGGGAAAGAGGGGGTTACCTGGCTACCTACCTACCTGCCCTTTTACAGTGCAGGACACCAAGGAGGGCATTATTACAGTTTGTGGGCCTATAGATGGAAAGATTGTGTAGAGGAGGGCACTGAATATATGCAGAGTCTAACATGTTTTTCCTGCAGATGTTAAGAGATCCACATGGCGGTCTTATCCGGACAGAGAAGAAAAGGAAAGAGGACGCCGCTGATCAGAAAAGACGTAATTATGAGTCCCAAAATGTAACTTTAATTGCTTATATGGTATACACATCCTGTGTACAGCTGATATCTACCGCCATATGGTCCTGTATATAATCACTTATATTGTATACAGATCCTTTATAGTATACTGGTCTGTGTATAGGGGTTTTATTCAGTACAGTGTGGCGGTATTATCCAATTATTGTGTGGTGGTATATATTTACTCCTTGTATACCAGTATTATTGGTCATGGGAATTTACCTACGTTAAAGTGTTTCTTACATATATAAATTTTAATTTATTGTGTGTGGGATTTGGGTGGAATAGGAGCGTGGCGGAAGATTGACAAGCTGCAGAGCCTAGCAGGGGCCCTTGCCTTTTTTTTGGTCCGGGGGCCCCGAGTGTTGTCAGTCCGCCCCTGGGGGGGAGGGGAGGGAGGGGGTATAATTAGGACAATGACCTCCCCTCCTCTACACAATCTCCCCATCTATAGGCCCCGGACTGTTATAATGACCTCCTGCACAGTAAAAAGGCAGGTAGGTAGGTAGCCAGGTAGGTAGCTAACTAGGTAGTTAGGTAGTCAGGTTTTTAGGTAGGTAACTAGCCAGATAGGTAGGTAAGTGTGTAACTAGGTAGCCAGGTATATAAGTATCCAGGTAACTAGCTAGATAGTTTGTCATTACATCACTTATTTTACCATAAAATCTATGGGGAAAGCAAATAATATTTGTGGGTCAAATTTTCTTTTAAAAAACAGAGCAGTTTGCAAATTTTGGAGGGGTTTGTTACTACACAAAAATGACAAATGACACAGATTTCTCAAACTGTGTGAGAGAAAAAGTGGAGGGATTTTCCCACAGCAACCAATCACAGCTCAGCTTTCACTTTACCAGAGATCGTTAGCTGAGCTGTGATTGGTTGCTGTGGAAAAGTCACGCTATTTTTTCTCTTGTATTATCTTTATGAGAATAATATGATATTATTACAACGATGCCCACATTATATAGGTTTCGTATTATTTTACTACTTGAATTTTTTTTTAGCTTTTTGTAGGAAAATGTGTATATTTCAAATCATCCTCTTACCCCCATAACTCGTATTTTTCTATATATGGGAATGTATAAGGGTTCATGATCGGTAGTTTTTATCAGTACTATTCTTGTTCAGATTGGACTTTTTGACCTTTTTTTTATTTATTAATTTGCATATATATGAAGGTATATGAAGTGACCAAAACTCAGCAATTCTAGACAAATGATTAACTTGATTCCAAAACAAAATTGGTGGTGCAAAAAACAAGCCCTCATATAGTTATATAGGTAAAAAATTGAAAGCGTTTTTAGAAGATGAGGAGGAAAAAGTCCTGAGTCCTATATTAACGTTTTCTCACCATTTTTAGTCCTTTTAGTGAACTGTCACATGTCATCTTTTGTTTGCAAACACTGAACAATGCTGTACTATAGCACAGCATTGATCAGTGTTATTGGTGTTCTATTTATACAGGCTGCCTATGTTCTTGGAGCGCCGATCTGACGGCACTGAGCCAGGTAGAGCCCCTTCAACCTTCCTCTCAGCTGATTGGTACTCTGCAATTTTTCCGCTGTGATCCCGATCAGCTTCCCTAACTGACTAGCACATGCGTTTTAGCACTTTTAGACATTGCCATCAACTTTGATAGTGGCATCTAAAGGGTTAATGTCGGGCATCAGCCTGATGGGTTCCAGATAATGATTTATACATTACAGTAGGAGCAGGCACTGTGCGTACATGTACGCCTTGGGTCCTTAGGGCTCATTTACATGGACGGATCCGCTGACAATGGACCCTGCAGTGCTGCCTCCATCTGTGCCTGCTCATAGCGGCAATCCTCCGCTACGAGCACACACGCTTTGATTTGTATACTCGTACACATCGTGGCTGCTCTCGGCCTAGCTCAGGGAGCAGGGGGAGCGGCCACGATGTTTGAGAGTAAATTGCGCATGCGCAGGCAACTCGCACATCGAAGCGTGTCTGCTCGTAGTGGTGGATTGCCCCGCTATGAGCAGACACAGATGGAGGCAGCACTGTAGGGTCCATTGCCGGCGGATCCGTCTGTGTGAATGAGCACTTAGGATACGTTCACACGTATAAGATCTGCTGTATATTTTCTGCAGCTGATTTTGCTACCCATTTAAGCTAATGGGTTGCAAAATCAGCTGCGCAAAAATATGCAGCAGATTCTGTGCATGTGAATGTACCCTTGATATGGATTTTTATTAGTGACCTAGTAAATATCTGACCACTGTCCTAATTTGTTATAAGAATGTATACACCAAAGTAAATCAAACAGTCATGTCAGTTTTAAATACTTCATACTTCTAGCTTTATTTGGCAGTCGTCCACGTTATATAGACATTACAACTGGCATAAGTTCCTGCCCTCAATAGGAAAGTGTTTTTAGCCCTGGCATACCATATGCATACCATATAAGGTATGCCCTCTGTCTCAGATATTTAAGAAGTTTTTAGGTGTTGGCTAGAACAGGAAATTCCTCTACCCGAGGGGAGGAGGGAAAGCAAGGAGCAGAGTAGTGTAGGGGAATGGGCTTTGTCAAATAGTCTTTTTGTGCTGCATATATATGTGTATATATATATATATATATATATATATATATATATATATATATATATACCGTATTTATCGGGGTATACCACGCACCGGCCTATAACACGCACCCTCATTTTACCAAGGATATTTGGGTAAAAATGTTTTTTACCCAAATATCCATGGTAAAATGAGGGTGCGTGTGTGTGCGCGTGTATACCCCGATACACCCCCAGGAAAGGCAGGGGGAGAGAGGCCGTCGCTGCCCGCTTCTCTGCCCCTGCCTTTCCTGTGGTCTAGAGCCCTGCTGCCGCCGCATCTCTCCCGCTGGCTATCTGCGCCGCTTCCCGTTCTCTCCCTCTGACTATCGGTGCCGGCGCCCCATTGCTGGCGCCGATAGCCAGGGGGAGAGAAGGGGCAGCGGAACCCATTGCTGGCGCCGCTGCCCCGTTGCCTCCCCCCATCCCCGGTTGCATAATTAGCTGCTGCCGGGGTCGGGTCCGCGCTGCTTCAGGCCTCTGGCGTGCCTCCCCTGCGTCGCTGCTATGCACTGCACGGCGCGGCGCACTGACGTCATGTCCCGCGCCGTGTAGCGCATAGCAACGACGCAGGGGACGCACGCCGGAGGCCTGAAGCAGCGCGGACCCGACCCTGGCAACAGGTAATTATGCAACTGGGGATGGGGGGAGGCAACGGGGCAGCGGCGCCGGCAATGGGTGCCGCTGCCCCTTCTCTCCCCCTGGCTGTCGCGCTGCTGCCCCATTGCTGGTGCCGCTTCTCTCCCCCTGGCTATCGGCGCCGGCAATGGGGCGCCGGCACCGATAGTCAGGGGGAGAGAACGGGCAGCGGCGCCGATAGCCAGGGGGAGAGAAGAGCCGGCAGCAGGGTTCTTGACCCCAGGGCAGGCAGGGGCAGAGAAGCCGGCAGCGCTGGCTGTCTCTGCACCTGCAAAGCCGCTGCAGTTCATTGATTTAAAGCGCCCGCTTTAAATCATTGAACTGCAGCGGCTTATCGGCGTATAACACGCGCATAGACTGTAGGCTAAAAATTTTAGCCTAAAAAGTGCGTGTTATACGCCGATAAATACGGTATATATATATATATATATATATATATATATATATATATATATATATATATATATATATATATATATCCATTACAATCCCCCTTAAAATTACTATTTTACCTTTCCCTTGTTTCCATCATCCAAACTCATCTGCTCCAATGTGTTTTCTCAAACGCTTCACTGTACTTTAGACGACTCATGGCTTGTCCATGGATCCCCTTAGCCTCAGACTTTACACATGGAGTCAGATGCTGTCATTATGGTTCACTGGTGTTATAGATGGCATTGAAGCTCTGTAATGGAGTGTAGGCTTCATCAGTAGTCTAGAGGTCCACATGCATCATCACTGACGGGGCATTCTCGATGGCCTTCTCACACATCTTCTCTAGGCAAGGCAAAACACAACAAAAGCAAGATTATCAGGACTTTAAGTATGGTTATTCCTATTTGGGCCAAAAATATTCAACGAAGAAAAAAAAAAACGTGTAGGGATATGTGCCTTAAAACATGACACATAGACAATCAGTTGCAATGGGACGTGTCCCAAGAATATGTTATTGTCGGAGAGTCCTGTGTCATACCCTCTGGCAGGGGCGTACCTAGAGCATTTGGCCCCTGGGGCGGACCCTTTGTTTGGCACCCCCCCCACACACACACACCCCCTCCCTCCTATGTAAAAATGCAGAGTGTAACATGTTTTTCTTACATTTGTTTTGGCTTGAAGAAGTCAACATGACAGTCTGATGTGGACAGAGAAAAAAAAGGATGACACTGATCAGAAAAAATGTTGATTGTGAATCCTCAAATGTAACTGTAATCATTTATATGGTATACACATTCTGTGTACAGCTGGTGTCTTTCTCTATATGGCCCTGTATATAATCACTTATGTGGTATACAGATTCTCTGTACAGCTGGTATCAACCGCTATATGGGAACTGCATGGGGGAATTCTGGCGTGAATAGCGGTTTAATTCAGTACAGTATGTTGGTATTATCCAGTTATTGTGTGGTTATGTATATATTTCCTTTTATTTTGTAGGTAGAAGTGGTGCATGAGCAGGGATTTGGGTAGGATAGGGGTGGGGCAGGGGTGTGGCCAGGGGCTTACTGGGAGCCTTTGCTTTATTTGGTCCGGGGGCCCTGAGTGTTGTCAGTCCGCCCCTGCACACAGATCCACAGTAAGTGTGTACGGTTGTGCTGTGTTGCAATGGGTTATGTGACTGATTTGTGGTAGGGAAATAAGTAACCTCCCACCTTAAAACAAAGTATCCTGGGGATTGTAGTCTGAGGGAGGCCACAGAAACAAGAAGTAGCCAGTTCCTAAAAACAAGACAGCAGCATGATGGGGGACACAGAACAAGGCCATTTACCACCAACACAAGCTCAGATCCTTGGTAAGCATGTCCAATACTGTATGACACCCTATCACTAAAGTCACCTTATGTTGGATAGCCCCTTCAAGCAGTCTGGACTTGGTCCTATTTCCTCATTATTTACCTCTACATCATTGCCCCAACCTGGACTTTCCCCACCTTCTGACAGGTGTTCACTCTAAACTCCTTTCCTAAGGTCCATTTTCCCTCCTATTTTGCCCTCTTACTATGAACTGCATCATACAGACACCTAACACTTAGTGGGTTACCTTGACCATGACTTTGACCAGTTGGACCCATACAATTTGTACAAAGGTTTATGCAAACTCTCCAAACTCTCTCTCGGAAACCACTTTAAAATATAGACAGTCAAAACTGAAAACCTCCATGTGTTCTCTTCTTGCTAATGGGGTATCTCATGAACACAACCGTCTTTTAAAGATTCATCAGTAACATTGTCTATTTTATTAAGAATTCCTGCTCATTCTGTCTTTCGGCCGCCTGTGAATATGGACTATTCATGCTGACAGATCTTTTGATTGGATCTGCTGACATTATCCTTTCTATGAGGACTTTCAGAATAGTCCCCGACAACTGTCATATGGAAAAAGAAGAATCCTACAGATTCTTATGATCCTTAGTTCCTAAAGTTAAAGTTAAACTTTATGGACTTTTTCTACCTAAGCAACTATGTCACGTCAAGTTGAATGTACGGTGTATGTTAATGGAGTCATAGCTGTCAGATTAGCCGCTGCTCCGTTCACAGCTGTCTCCCAGCTTTCATAAGACGAATTTTGCAGGTACATGCGGTATATAGTGCACACAGCTTTATAGGCTACTTATTTACTGCACATAAGATACCGATCTTTATCAAGGGTTCTAAGGCATCATTTGCAGGTGGAATATCTAGATCATATGTTTTATGGATGCCAAAGGAGGCTGCACTCCTCTGTCACCTCTATATATCTCAGAGACATGGTATGAGCAGTCTGGTCACTGAATATTCTCACCTTGCCAGGAGCAAACTATTCTGTTGCCAAAGGCAAAAGTGGCATTATGTAAAATTATTCCAGAAACTTTTTTAAAACCTCCGCGTACGGTAGCTTAACACAGAGCCGTATCTTTGTGCTTAAAATTGACGGTTATAGACTTTTGACAAAATATGTGGCTGTAATAAAAATATTTTTGGAAGCTACAGCGTGAGAACACTAGGCAACGTAATTGATAATTCTCCCCATCATTAACCTGATCATGCCTTAAGGTAATGGATGAATATTTAACATCCAGTTCTGGCCATGGTTTTTACAGCCAACTGTACCGCTTCATGTTAGACTTGCAATTATGTTAAGCCAAACTAATCATGCTCTCTTTTTTTTTTAGTAAAAAGACATGTGCCTAATTTTTTTCTTTCACTGAAACGACAATGGACAGAACAGTCACACCATTTGCAAAAATAAAATAAATAAAATAAATAAATAATAATTCCTTTCACTGAGTGACTGCTCCTTCACCATCAGTAAAAGGACTTAACCCCTTAAGGACTCAGCCCATTTGGGCCTTAAAGGGGTACTCCGCCCCTAGCATCTTATCCCCTATCCAAAGGATAGCGGATAAGATGTCAGATGGCGGGGATCCCGCCGCTGGGAACCCCCCGGGATCTCCGCTGCAGCACCCCGCTATCATTACTGCACAGAGCAAACTCTCTCTGTGCGTAATGACTGGCGATACAGGAGCTGGAGCATCATGACATCACGACTCCCCCCCCCCCCCTCGTGACGTCAGGGACTGCCCCCTTAATGCAAGTCTATGGGAGGGGGCATGATGGCCACCACGCCCCCTCCCATAGACTTGTATTAAGGGGTCGGGCCATGATGTCACGAGGGGACAGAGCCATGACATCACAATGCTCCGGCAATCTGACATCTTATCCCCTATCCTTTGGATAAAAGGCTGCTGACTGGTCAATATGTCAACTCATCAATTCTACTTACATCACAACCAGAAGAATAACTTTTTGGGTCTCGGATGCAAAATCTTCAACAGGGCCCCAAGTGCCATTTATAATACTAGTCTCTTGCGGGGCAGATGTGCCTTGGGGCCCCCTTGGGTAGCAGGGACCCAATGCGACTGCTACCTCTGCACCCACTATAGTTATGCCCATGATCCTGACCAATCCACTGGACTAGAAGCAATATACACCCAATGCTTACATAACTTGTCATACAGGCAAAGTCCTGTCTGCATTGATATGCCCCTATCATGAAGGTTACATAGATAATATAACACAGAAACGCCGCAAAGGAATCCAACAGTGTCTCTTAAAATGATGGGCCAACCAGTGTTTAACTTCAGTTGATATACATTTTTTGCACTGATGGAAAATAAACCCTTTAGTAAACACATTGTGGGTTTTGACCTTGTTTAGTCTACTATCGGACAGGGAAGGGTTTTAACCTTAGTTTCTATGTTGTAAATTGAAATGGATTTAGTTGACAAGGAGCGTTTGTTTACTGGATTTTATAAACAGTAGATTATTGTAATTTCTGACTTATTTAATTACCTTTTTCTATTTTTCTAGTTAGTAACAGTTTATTTTTATTGTCATTATTTCACACCTTATCGCACCTTTTTATCACCTTGCTTGTTCATTTGGTGTTCAACGCTTTGATTACACATCCTTACCTACACTACCTTACTATACATATATATATATACATATATTTTCACCTCTTTTACACATCGCTTCACATTTTGTTATACATTACTTTGCATGACAAAACAAATTGTCCTATATGTATTATTATTATTATTGTTATTATTTAATTTATGTATTCATTTTATATTTAACACCTTAAAGACATAGCCAGTCATTTTCTTTTTTTCCTCCTCGCCTTCTGAAAGCCATAACTCTTTAGTTTCTCTATCCACAGACCCACGTGAGGGCTTGTTTTTTGACTGACCAATTGTACTTTGTAATGACATCATTTTTCCATTAAATATATGGTGCAATCCAAAAATATGGGCAAATAAAAAAAAAAAAAAACTCCAATTTTGCATATTGTGCAAAGTTTTTTTGCATGGGATGACATAAAAAAACTGCACATTTGGACTTTTGGATATTTTGATAGTTACGCATTTGCTCACACACTGATACCAAATATGTTTATAAATTTTGTTATTTTCTAACTACTTTTAAATTACTTATTATTTGTTACATAGTTACATAGTTAGTATGGTTGAAAAAAGACATACATCCATCAAGTCCAACCAGGGGATTGAAGGGAAGGATGTAAGGGGATAAGGGAAAGGGATGTAGTTTTATAATTCTGCATAAGCATTAATGTTATTTTGTTCCAGGAATGTATCTAACCCTGCTTTAAAGCTGTTAATTGTTCCTGCTGTGACCAGTTCCTGAGGTAGACCGTTCCATAAATTCACAGTCCTCACGGTAAAGAAGGCGTGCCGCCCCTTTAGACTAAACCTTTTCTTCTCCAGACGGAGGGAGTGCCCCCTCGTCCTTTGGGGGGGTTTAACCTGGAACAGTTTTTCTCCATATTTTTTGTATGGGCCATTTATATACTTATATACGTTTATCATATCCCCCCTTAAACGTCTCTTCTCAAGACTAAACAATTGTAACTCCTTTAATCGCTCCTCATAGCTAAGATGTTCCATGCCCCATATTAGTTTAGTCGCACGTCTCTGCACCCTTTCCAACTCCGCAGTGTCCCTTTTATGAACAGGCGACCAAAACTGAACAGCGTATTCCAGGTGAGGCCGTACCAATGCTTTATAAAGGGGGAGTATTATGTCCCTGTCCCTTGAGTCCATGCCTCTTTTTATACATGACAATATCCTGCCGGCTTTGGAAGCAGCAGCCTGACATTGCATGCTATTTTGTAGTCTGTGATCTACAAGTACACCCAGATCCTTCTCTACCAGTGACTCTGCCAGTTTAATCCCCCCTAAGACATACGACGCATGCAGGTTATTAGTACCCAGATGCATAACTTTACATTTATCCACATTGAACCTTATTTGCCAAGTGGATGCCCAGACACTTAGTCTATCCAAGTCATCTTGCAACCTATACACATCCTCTATAGACTGTACCGTGCTACAAAGCTTGGTGTCATCTGCAAAGATAGAAACAGAGCTGTTAATACCATTCTCTATATCATTGATAAATAAATTAAACAGCAGCGGGCCCAGTACTGAACCTTGGGGTACACCACTAATAACCGGGGACCAATCAGAGTACGAATCATTTACCACCACTCTCTGGGTACGATCCATGAGCCAGTGTTCAATCCAGTTACAAACTAAAGTTTCCAAGCCCAAGGACCTTAACTTACCTGTCAGATGTCTGTGAGGGACAGTATCAAACGCTTTGGCAAAATCCATAAACACTATATCCACAGCCATTCCTCTGTCAAGGCTTCTACTCACCTCTTCATAAAAGCAAATTAGATTGGTTTGACAACTTCTATCCTTAGTAAACCCATGCTGGCTATCACTTATAATACTATTATCCCCTATGTATTCCTGTATGTAATCCCTTATAAGTCCTTCAAACAATTTACCCACAATGCACGTTAGACTTACCGGTCTATAATTGCCTGGCGAAGACCTAGAGCCCTTCTTGAAGATTGGCACCACATTAGCCTTGCGCCAGTCCCTTGGCACAATACCAGACACCAGAGAATCTCTAAATATCATGAACAAGGGTACAGATATTACTGAACTTACCTCTCTAAGAACTCTTGGGTGTAGTCCATCCGGCCCTGGAGATTTGCTTACATTTACTTTACTTAACTTACCTTGTACCATCTCTACATTAAGACAGTTCAATACATTATATGATGTGTTACCAGCACTGACCTGGCCAATGTCAGCTCCTTCTTCCATAGTATATACAGAACTAAAGAACCCATTCAGTAGCTCCGCCTTCTCTTGATCGCCCGTGACAACCTCCCCATTATCATTATTAAGGGGTCCTACATGCTCTGTCCTTGTTTTTTTTTTATTTATATATCTAAAAAAATATTTAGGATTAGTTTTGCTTTCTTCGGCCACCTGTCTCTCATTTTGAATTTTTGCTGTTTTTATTACATTTTTACAGATTTTATTAAGCTCCTTGTACTGTTTAAATGTTATAGCTGACCCATCAGATTTGTATTTTTTGAAGGCTATTTTTTTGTTTTTTATTGCTCTTTTAACCTCATTTGTCAGCCATGTAGGATTTAGTTTTAATCGTTTATATTTGTTCCCCTTTGGTATATATTTAGCTGTATAGTTATTTAGAGTTGATTTAAAGATGTCCCATTTACCTTCTGTATCAGCATTTGAGAACACCTCCCCCCAGTCTATGTCCTGTAGTGCAGCCCTCAACCCAGGGAAGTTTGCCTTTTTAAAGTTATATGTTTTTGCTTTCCCCGTCTGTCTTTGTTGTCTCAATTCTGGACTATTTATAGCAATAATTAGATTTCTAATGCTGTTCAGTGCTATGCTTAGGCATAGCACTGATCAGTATAATCAGCAATCTACTTCTCTGGTCTGCTAGAAGGCAGGTAAGTGGGCCACTGGCCACCATAATTGACTCGTCGTATCCCTTCGGCCATGGTGTATAAAGTGCCAGGGCATCAGGACACACATTTATGTCCATTGTCCTTAAAGGGGTACTTCAGTGAAAAATGTTTTTTTTTTTTTTTTTTAATCAACTGGTGACAGAAAGTTAAACAGATTTGAAAATGTATTCTATTTAAAAATCTTAACCCTTCCTGTACTTCTCAGCTGCTGTATGCTCCACAGGAAGTTATTTTCTTTTTAAATACCTTTTCTGTCTGACCACAGTGCTGTCTGCTAACACCTCTGTCCATTTTAGGAACTGTTCGAAGCAGGATAGGTTTGCTACTTTGAACAGTTGCACTGTGGTCAGACAGAAAATGAATTTTAAAAAGAAAAGAACTTCCTGTGGAGAAAACAGCAGCTAATAAGTACTGGAAGGGTTAAGATTTTTAAATAGAAGTAATTTACAAATATGTTTAACATTCTTGCATCAGTTGATTTAAAAATAGTTTTTCACTGGAGTACCCCTTTAAGATATTAATCTGGGGGATATTCAAATTTCTTTTGTACCTTCAGTCACTATTTGGTTAACATAGACATTGGAAGTTACAAGCTTATTGGACCCCTAGCGTATCAATGGACTACATAAGATAAGATGATATCCAGATGATTTCAGCTCAGAAAAGTGTAGATTTCTTCTTTGGGCTACACAGTGACCCCCCGACCTATGATGGCCCCGACATACGATCATTTCAACATACAATGGCCTCTCAGAGGCAGCATCAACATACGATGCTTTTGTATGTCAGTGCCATCGCATAAACGGCTATCCGGCAGCGCAGACTGCTTCAGCTGCCACCGGATAGCCGTTTACGGTGCCCCGTGTGGTCCACTGATGATCACTTACCTGTCCTCAGGGCTCCGGCACGTCTTCTTCGGGATCCCCTGCATCGTCGCCGCTCTTCATCGTCGTCATCAAGTCCCTGCGCACGCCGTCCCGTCATCCAATAGGAGCAGCGTGCGTAGCGACGTAATGGCGGTGACGGAGAGCGAGGATGCCGGGGAAGAAGAGGCCTTGCCGGAGCATCGGGGACACCTCGGGGACGCGGCGACAGCGATGGAAAGCGACATCCAGGGCAGCGGTGACGAGCGGTGACGGTCCGGAGCGGCGGGGACACGTGAGTAGAACCTCAAATACCAGTGGTCTTCAACCTGCGGACCTCCAGATGTTGCAAAACTACAACTCCCAGCATGCCCGGACAGCCGTTGGCTGTCCGGGCATGCTGGGTGTTATAGTTTTGCAACATCTGGAGGTCCGCAGGTTGTAGACCACTGTCATATACTTTACATTGCACGGATCCCTCAACATACGATGGTTTCAACAAACGATGGTCCATTTGGAACGGATTACCATCGTATGTTGAGGGACCACTGTACAGACTTATAATACATTCAAGGAGACATGTACTCTCCTCTGCATGGTGACTGAATATAAAACCAATAGCCCTTTGGAGAAATTGTATTTTGCTTGACATGGAGATAAAGAACAAGAGGATTTTTAAGCCTTATAGAAGAATATCTTTTATATTGTCCTTGTCTGTCCCCCTGACATACTGTTCCATACCTTGCAGTGAAAAGGCATTTTTTAATGATTAGATTGAATGAATTTCGGATAACCTTACTCAGTTGCTCTTAGTAATATTGGAGTCCAAGCATTACATATTTTGTACTGAATGAATCAGATAAATGTTAGATATCCAGAATTCTTTATCTGACAATGACTATTGCACCAGAATTGCTTAGAGACTCCTCGGCAATGTTTGAAATGATAAGGAGACAGAAATCTGGAAGAATACCCCACATTGGTTAACATTTCCATCAATGATCGACCTTTATTGAGATTTAAAGGAGAACTCCAGAATATAAAAATTGTTGCCCTTACTGCCGGCAGTAAAAAAATAAAGATGTACATACCTTCCTCCGCTCCCCCGAGGCCTCCGGTAACCGGCTCCGGTCTCTGCCATGATCCACTTCCTGGTTGCCGGTGGTCGGATGAATCAGTCAATCACCAGCCGCAGCGCAGTCCGACTTGGCCGGCGATAGGCTGAGCGGCAGTGTGAAAACGCTTGAGGACACAAAATTCTTCACTACACCGGCACCTGCAGCTGGGGCCTAAAACATCACACTGCCGCTCAGCCTATCGCCGGCCGAGTCGGACTGCGCTGCGGCTGGTGATTGGCTGATTCATCCGACCACCGGCAACCAGGAAGTGGATTGCGGTGGAGACCGGAGCTGGTTACCGGAGGCCCCGGGGGAGCTGATTCACCAGGAAGTGGATTGCGGTGGAGACCGGAGCTGGTTACCGGAGGCCCCGGGGGAGCTGATTCACCAGGAAGTGGATTGCGGTGGAGACCGGAGCCGGTTACCGGAGGCCCCGGGGGAGCGGAGGAAGGTATGTACATCTTTATTTTTTTTTACTGCCGGCACTATGGGGGACAATTTTTATGGTCGGGAGTTCTCCTTTAATGCTTCAATGAATACTATGCCTTCTGTGTCCCCTCTGTATACCTACAGTGCAGCCCAATTCCCCTAAATACTATAGATCATATATAACAGTGCCTGAGAAAAGTAGATACAGATGAGGAAGGGGCATAACAACAAAATTCTGGTCCCTAATACCAAACATTAAAATGGCTTACATACACTGCACACACAGAACAGGTGATCCTGCTACCCTATATCCTTGTAGCGCACCCAAAGAAGCAGCAGCATGAAGGATATCATAAAGCAGCACTGAGCAGTTTCAGATAGTTGTGAAACAAGTACTAAGGTGAGATCTAGCACACATAGTAAAACACTAAAAGAAAAAATATTATTTGTGGGTTAAAATAAAAAGAAAATCTACAATTTTGCAACTTTTTTTTTTTGGGAGGGGGGGAGTGTTATAATGTAGTGCACTTTTCAGTAAAACTGATACAGAATCTTTATTCTGTAGATTAATATGATTAAAACAATATCCTTTTTTACTTAGTACGATAACTGAAAAACTACTTTAAAAATAAAAGTCAAACATTTTAAGACAAAATAAGTACTGTATTTTTCGTCCTATAGAACGCACCGGCGTATAAGACGCACCCAATTTTTAGGGGCAAAATCTAAAAAAATAAAGATTTTGAACTCAATAGTGGTCTTCAACCTGCGGACCTCCAGATGTTGCAAAACTACAACTCCCGGCCTGCCCGAACAGCCGTTGGCTGTCCGGGCATGCTGGGAGTTGTAGTTTTGCAACATCTGGAGGTCCGCAGATTGAAGACCGCTGCAGGAGTAGGTAATACTCACGTGTCCCTGCCGCTCCGGACCCGTCACCGCTGCCCTGGATGTCGCTCCATCGCTGTCACCGTGTCCCCGTCACTCCGGAACGTCTCTGCTGCCGGCCGGGTATCCTCGCTCTCCGTCGCCGCCATCACGTCGTTATGCACGCGACGACGTGATGACGAGGAAGGAGAGCGCCGGCCATACAGGGGATCCCTGAACGGAGAAGACACTGAGGAGGCAGGTAAGGTCCCCCCCGTTGTCCTGTAAGCACTAACCCGGCTATTCAGTCGGGCTGTTCGGGACTTGCGGTGAAATCGCGGCGGTCCCAAACAGCCCGACTGAACAGCCGGGTTAGTGTCACTTTCCCTTCAGACGCGGCGGTCAGCTTTGATCGCCGCGTCTGAAGGGTTAATACAGGGCATCACCGCGATCGGTGATGTCCTGTATTAGCCGCGGGTCCCGGCCGTTGATGGCCGCAGGGACCGCCGCGATAGGGGTGTATTCGCCGTATAAGATGCACCAACTTTTTCCCCCCAGTTTTGGGGAAGAAAAAGTGCGTCTTATACATCGAAAAATACGGTATGCTCCAAATTGCTGTATTCTGACCCTTGTAACTTTTTTGTTTTATTTTGACTTTGTATTTTATAGAATAACTCTGTATACAGGCCTGTATGAAGGCTCAATTTTTTGCGTTATGATCTGTAGTTTTTAGCGGTATCATGCTTTTTAGATGGGACTTTTTAATAACCGTTTATTAGTTTTTTGATATGACCAAAAAACAGCAATTGTGATGTTTGGTATTTTTTTATGTTTAGTCTGCTCATTGTGCCAGATCATTAACATAATTTTTAAATAATTTGGACAGTTACAAACCTGGCAATGCAAAGTATGTTCATTTCTATTTATTTAATTATGTATTTTTTTATTGTAAAATAAGAAAAGGAGGGATTTAAATTCCTATTAGTGAGGGAATTTATAGAATGTTTTTAAAATTTATTTTAAATTATTTATTTTACACTTTATTTATTTTACGCTCTACTGATATAGGCTGTATCACAGGAGGGACGATCCTGTGACAGGAGGAGGGGTAAGAGGCCTCCTTCAGCCATTTTAACTCATCAGACCCAGGTAATAGAGCTTTGGGGGTCCGATAAGCACCCTGAATTAACTGACACATGTCTTTTTTTTTTTTTTGCTATAAACAATGTAATTAGCATTGACCATGGCATCTAAAGGGTTTTCAGCCCTAACTCATCGCCTATGAAGCAGGCGCAGCTCCAATGTTAAAGGGGTACTCCGGTGCTTACACATCTTATCCCCTATACAAAGGATAGGGGATAAGAGGCCTGATTGTGGGAGTCCCGCAGCTGGGGACGCCTGTGATCGTGCACGCAGCACCACGTTTGTAATCACCATGTGTTCGCTCTGGGTCTGATTACGGTCGACCGCAGGGCCGGCGGCGTGTGATGTTACATACGGGGTGCTGGGTGCATGATCACGGGCATCCCCAGCTGCGGGACTCCCGCGATCAGTCATCTTATCCCCTATCCTTTGGATAGGGGATAAGATGTGTAAGCACCGGAGAACCCCTTTAAGGACCAGGCGGCAACGGCTAACAGGTACACCCTGTGTCATCTACAGGTTAATAATACGGTAGACAATGACTTTCCTGAATTTTTCATCTAAAAATTAAGTCAGTATCGAAATGTAAATGTTTTACTCAATTCTGTCCATAACAGTAGACCCGATTCTGTAAAAAGAAAAAGAAAAAAAAGAAAAACGATTTCTTGCTCAATTTAGGGAATAAATTAAAAAGTTACCCTAGCAACCAATTGTAATTAAGTATAAACGCCAGCTGGACTAAAAGAGCATAAAAGTGGGAATTACTCTCGTAGGATTCCTTTTCTTTACCCATATTTCCCGAGTTTTATCATTTTTATGGTTCCTTTACCAGAGGGAGAAAGTGAATACAAAGACTTGTTACATAAGGACACAGAGTCATTAGCACGGCAAACGTTCAGACACACGGAGCCCAGATCCAAGATTTCCCTGGATGCCGAGTGTTATTTGTAAAAGAAACAGAATCTGCAGAACGGTTCAGTTCTGTAGCTTTAGCTGCTACGGGGGCATGAAGCACAGAGTACGGCAAGGAGCTTCAGACCCTATGGCAGATAAAAGGATGCTTTAACCTTTGTGCGCTCTCTAGCCTAACTTTGGAGATGTGACAAAGTACTCGGTAATCAGATGAATGTGCACAACTTTATCCGGTCTGACCTTCAAGCTGGATGGGTTGAAGCAGTAAATGTTAGAATAAAATGTGAATAAAGGTTGTGAAGGATGGCTAGTCCATTATGTACCATAGAGTGCTAGTAAAGTAGAGTCATTGTGAAGCCTGTTCATAGTTGACCTTGTACTAGGCCAGTGGCCTCAAACTGCTATATATTCTGATCTCATAGATAGCAGCAGTATACAGATAGAGCTGGTTGGGAGGTGTATAACTACTATATATCCTGATCCCATAGAGATAGCAGCAATATACATATCAAGCTGGAGGGGAAGTGTATAACTACTATATCTCCTGATCCCATAGAGATAGCAGCAGCAGTTTAAAAATAGATCGGAGGAAGGGTGTATAACTACTATATATCCTGTTCCTATAGAGATAATAGCAGTAGCAGTATACAGATAGAGTTGGAGGGGAGGTGTATAACTACTATGTATTCTGATCCCATAGATAGTAGCAGCAGTATACAGATAGAGCTGCTATGGGAGATGTATGACCACTATATATCCTGTTCCCATAGAAATAGCAAATGCAGCTGGGAGGGGAGGGGTCAGGGAGCTAGTAGGAGGGATATATGAGCTTCTGGAAGGGATCTGGTAGGTGATGATTTTGTTCTGTAGTTCATAGGAAGTCAGAAACCCGGTCTGATATACTGTTACACACATTATGCACAGTAAAAAAAAAAATAGAGTCAAACTGTTGATCACATGACCAAGTGACAGTATTAAAATGCATAGATGCAGCTTTCCTGTAATAAAACAAATGGCGCTATATGACTAGTGGTGGTGACTGTGCAGGATATGGGCAAAAAAACTAACAAAACTGGAGTGCTTCTTTAAAGAAGCACTCCAGGAAATCTGATCCTGTCCAACATCTAGTTAGCAAGAATAAGAGGTGAATATTTGGTTGCAAAAGTAACATATATCCATATCCGTGATAGCAGAAGAAAGAAATACTGCACAATATATGACTACTGAATATTCATATTGTCAAAAAGTGTGAAATGTTTGGCAAAACAGATCATCTGAATCGGCAGCATACTACAAATGGCAGAACATGCTGTTATATCCCAGGAAAAACTTCAGATCACGGTGAAAAAAATTAGCCCTCATACCGCCCCGTATGTGGAAAAATAAAAAATTTTTCCTGCATGTAGTTATGATTTTTTTCCAGAAGTCCGACAAAATCCAACCTATATAAGTAGGGTATCATTTTAATCTTATGGACCTACAGAATAATGATAAGGTGTCAATTTTACCGAAAAATTTACTGCGTAGAAACGGAAGCCCCCAAAAGTAACAAAATGACGTTTTTTTCTTCCATTTTGTCGCACAATTTTTTTCTCCGTTTCGCCATAGATTTTTGGGTAAAATGACTGATGTTAATACAAAGTATAATTGGTGGTGCAAAAAAAAAAGCCATCATATGGATTTTTAGGTGCAAAATTGAAAGGGTTATGATTTTCAAAAGGTAAGGAGGAAAAAACGAAAGTGCAAAAACAGAAAAACGCTTGGTCCTTAAGGGGTTAAATAGAACAGGACTCAAGACTGACCCCTGTGGTCCCCACTAGTAACAGTCACCCAAGCAGAATAAGTACCATTAATAACCACCCTCTGTTTACTATCACTGAGCCAGTTACTTACCCACATTCTCCCCCAGCCCAATCCTTCTCATTTTATGCACCAACCTTTTATGTGGCCCCGTTATCAAATGCTTTGGAAAAATCCAGATATACAACATCCAGCGATTGCCCCTGGTCCAGTCTGGAGCTCACCTCCTCATAAAAGCTGATCAGGTTAGTTTGACAGGACCGATTCCTCATAAACCCATGCTGATTTGTGGTAATACATTTATTTTTATCAAGTTACTCCAAAATAGCATCTCTTAGAAAACCATCATGCAATTGACATACAATGGAGGTTAAACTAACAGGTCTATAATTCCCAGGGTCACCTTTTGACCCCTTCTTAAATATTGGCACCACATTTGCCATGTGCCAGTCCTGTGGAACTGTCCCTGTTACTATAGAGTCCCTGAATATTAAAAATAGAGGTCTGTCTATTACATTACTTAATTCCTTTAGAACACAGGGGTGAATGCTATCTGGACCTGGCGATTTGTCTATTTTGATTTTTTGTAGGCGGCACTGTACTTCTTCCTGGGTTAGACAGGTGACCTGTACTGTGGAGTTTACCTTATCTCGCTGTATTTCACCTGGCATTTTATTTTCCTCGGTGAATACAGTGGAATTTGTTTAATATATTAGCTTTTTCCAGATCCCCGTCTATAATTTCTTCTTTATCATTTTTTAAAGGGCCTACGCTTTCATTTTTAACCTTTTTGCTATTTATATAGTTAAAGAACATTTTAGGGTTAGTTTTACTCTCTTTGGCAATGAGTCTTTCTGTCTCTATTTTTGTGGCTTTAATCAGTTTTTTACACATTTTAAATCTTATTCTATAGTTTTTTAATGCTTTTTCACTGTCGTCCTCTTTTAGTAGTTTAAATGCTTTATTTTTACCATTCATTGTCCCTTTAACATTTGTATTCATCCATATTGGTTTTCTTTTATTTCTGACAATTTTATTCCCATAAGGTATATACCTCTTACAGTGAGAATTTAAGATATTTTTAAAAGTCTCCCATTTAGTGTCAGTATTCTTGTTTTTGAGGACATTATCCAAATTTTTATTGTTGAGGGCTTCTCTGAGTTGATCAAACTTTGCCTTCCTAAAGTTCATTGTTTTTGTGGCCCCTCGAGAGATTCCCTTATTGAAGAATAAGTTATAATGTATTATATTATGATCACTATTTCCTAGGTGTCCTTCTTTTTGCACATTAGTTACTCTGTCAGGTCTGTTGGTTAATATTAAGTCTAGTAGTGCGCCCCCTCTGGTCGGGCCCTGCACCATTTGGGACAGATAATTGTCTTTAGCTATAGTCAGAAACCTGTTTCCTTTATGAGATTCACAGGTCTCAGTCTCCCAGTTTATATTAGGAAAGTTAAAATCCCCCATTATTATCATCTCTGATTTGCTTCCATGTTTATTTGCCTCGATAATTGATCTTCTGCCTCTTCCATTATGTTTGGTAGTTTATAGCAAACCCCTATCAGAATTTTATTATTTTTATCTCCATATATTTCTACCCATAATGTCTCCACATTATCGTTTCTCTCCCAAATATCCTCCCGCAGTGCGGCCTTCAGACTCTATTTCACATAAAGACAAACTCCTCCCCCTTTCCATTTTGTCTGATCCTTCCTGAATCGACTATAACCCTGTATTTCGACTGCCAATCACAGCTATCGTCCAACCAAATCTCTGTAATACCTACTATGTCATAATATGTCATCATTTTCCTCAGACATCAACTACTCTAGTTCTTCAGTTTTATTGGTCAGACTTCTGGCATCAGTCAACATGCAATTCAAAGTTGTATGTATTTTCTTCCTATGAAGCCTATCCCTATTAACTATTCTAACCCCTCCATCCGCTCAACCCCCAAGTACATTAATAAGTCCCTCCTCTCTATCTACACTATCTTCCCCCTCTACGTTGCAGGACAGCGAAGTTGGCCCAGTTCTCCATGAACCCAAACCCCTCCTTCCTACACCAGCTTCTGAGCCACTTGTTTACCTCCCTAATCTCCCGCTGCCTCTCTGGTGTGGCTCGTGGTACTTGTAGTATTTCAGAAAATATTACCTTGGAGGTCCTTGCCTTAAGCCTGCGGCCTAAGTCCCTGAAATAATTTTTAAGGACACTCCACCTACCTCTTACTTTGTCATTGGTGCAAATTTGTACCATGACTGCTGGGTCCTCTAAGCCCCACCCAGCAACCTGTCAACCCGATCCGCGATGTGCCGAACTCGAGTGTCAGGAAGACAAAACACTTTTTGGCGATTCTGGTCTTTGTGAAAGATCGCCCTGTCTCTCCCCCTAATAATAGAGCCCCCACTACCAGTACCTGTCTGGCCTGCGCTATTCCCTCCCTCCTTACTGGAGCAGACACCCCCCTGGCGGTCAGAGGCAGAGTCCTGCTGCAGTACTGCTAGCTCTGAAATGACATCCACTTCATCTGCCAACCGGGCAAACTTGTTGGGGTGTGCGAGATCAGGACTAACCTCCCTGACACTTTTCCCTCTACCCCGTTTTCTAACTGTAACCCAGCTAGCTGCCTGACTGTCCTGCACCTCCATCCCACTATCCTCCCCCACCTCTACCCCAGAGAGTACTTGCTCAGTGAGCAGGAGACTCCTCTCCAAGTTGTCAATGCTTCTCAGTGTTGCCAGTTGCTCGTCTAGATCCAGGATCTGGGCTTCCAAATGAACAACTCGCACACATCTCGCAAAACGATATGGACCCTCAAACTGCTGTTCAAGGATTGCATACATTCTGCAAGATGTACACCGGACTGCCTTTTCCAACATGGAGGCCATACTAGATTTGGGGATTGCAAAAATTAACAGTAAAAAAGCAATCAAATATTTCAATTAAACTCCCTGAATTTAAAGTCCCTTAATGTTAAGTCCCTCTCACTTTTATACTTCCTCACTTGTTGTTTTCACACTCTTGTATACAGACACACAATCACTAGTTCAGACAATCGCTTTGTGTACTTTCTTTTATAGTTACCATACACCACCTCTCTCTTCCACTGCCTGGAACTGGAGCATACAGCAGCGGATAAGTACTGGAAGAATTAGGTTTTTAAATAAAAGTAGTTTACAAATCTGTTTAACTTTCTGGCACCAGTTGATTTGAAAACATTTTTTTTCCCAGTGGAGTACCCCTTTAACACATAACTTCAGCCTCAGATAACACACAGGGCTTGTAGTGTGTAACCCTAAAGGCATAAAGATCTGACATTTTTTTTTCTAATAATTTGTTTGCAAATGTGTTTTACATGCATGGGAGTAATAATAATAATAATAATAATAATAATAATAAGTAAAAAAATAATAAGTAAAAATTGTTTTATAAGGCTGAACCTCTGTGTTGAAAAAAAAAAAAATATATATATATTAAAAACATTCTGTTTAGTTAGACAGACAGATGATTGGACACATAGGGGCAGATTTATCAAAACCTGTGTGGAGGAAGAGTGGGTCAGTTGCCCATAGCAACCAATTAGATAGCTTCTTTCATAAAAAAAAAAAAAAAAAGCCTCTATA
The DNA here is from genome assembly GCF_029499605.1 of Hyla sarda. Taxonomy (NCBI): domain Eukaryota; kingdom Metazoa; phylum Chordata; class Amphibia; order Anura; family Hylidae; genus Hyla; species Hyla sarda. Next base: position 28,980,224 of record NC_079194.1, read on the forward strand.
GAAGAAGATTGGTTGTTATGGTCAACTGTACCACTCTTCCTCTACATGAGTTTTGACAAATTACTCCAAAGATCTTAAATGCCTGATCATTTTGTACTTCATTTTTGAAAATCAAGATGAGAATTCCGCACTCTATTCTATAGACTTGCATTGCCCCCGTAGTCGTAGTCCCAGAGGTGTGTGCTGCATGTGAGATAGTGGGGGTCCCCAGCGGCAGGACCCCCGCAATCAGATATCTTATCCCCTATCCTTTGTATAGGGGATAAGATGTCTTAGGGCAGGAGTACCTCTTTAAGGACTGAGGGTGGTATTTACGAATGATGACTGTGATATGTGTTTTTTTACTCCTTTTTTTCCTAGGTGGGTTTTTAAATCACTGCAAATTTACAAAAAGGCCCATGTGTGAAATTACCCACCTTTCAGGTTATAGTTCCAGGAACATCTTGCAGAGGTGACTCCTTGTGTGCTAATGCAGGGCAGTTTAGTAGCTTCACTGTGAATGTCCTTTATTTTACATTTTATTTTACATCTTTTCATTGGGGGGAAGGGGGCGTGTCCCTATTTTGTGGTGTAGGAGGGGGCGTGTCCCTACATTGTGGTGGTGGGATGTGATTGGTCTTGTCCATGACTCAAGGACAAGCCTGCTGCACGACTGGCTAGTGTCCCAGTAGGTATGGGGACTCCTAGTGGTGGGATTCTGATGAGCCATTTTCTTGATAAACTACTAGAAAATTTTGAAACAAACATATTACAAAAAAAGTGTCTAGTTTGCATCCATAAAAACGTAGCAATTTAAATTTTAAAGTAATAATTTGGATAAACATGTAAACAAGTATGATTTGTAAACTTAATTGTACCAAATACCGTATTTATCGGGGTATACCACGCACCGGCCTATAACACGCACCCTCATTTTACCAAGGATATTTGGGTAAAAAAAGTTTTTTACCCAAATATCCATGAAAAAATGAGGGTGCGTGTGTGCGCGTGTATACCCCGATATACCCCCAGGAAAGGCAGGGGGAGAGAGGCCGTCGCTGCCCGCTTCTCTCCCCCTGCCTTTCCTGGGGTCTAGAGCGCTGCTGTCGGCCCTTTTCACCCCCTGGTTATCGGCGCCGCTGCCCGTTCTGTCCCCCTGACTATCGGTGCCGGCGCCGATAGCCAGGGAGAGAGAAGCAGCGCCGACAGCCTGGGGGAGAGAAGGGGCAGCGGCACCCATTGCCTGCGCCGCTGCCCCGTTGCCTCCCCCCATCCCCGGTGGCATAATTACCTGAGTCCGGTCCGCGCTGCTCCAGGCCTCCGTCGTTCGTCCCCAGCGTCGTTGCTATGCACGGCGCGGCGCTCTGACGTCATGCGCCGCGCCGTTCAGCGCATAGCAATGACGCCGGGGACGCACGACGGAGGCCTGGAGCAGCGCGGACCGGACTCAGGTAATTATGCCACCGGGGATGGGGGGAGGCAACGGGGCAGCGGCGCCGGCAATGGGTGCCGCTGCCCCTTCTCTCCCCCTGGCTGTCGGCGCCGGCACCGATAGTCAGGGGGACAGAACGGGCAGCGGCGCCGATAACCAGGGGGTGAAAAGGGCCGACAGCAGCGCTCTAGACCCCAGGAAAGGCAGGGGGAGAGAAGCGGGCAGTGACGGCCTCTCTCCCCCTGCCTTTCCTGGGGGTATATCGGGGTATAACACGCACACAGACTTTAGGCTAAAAATTTTAGCCTAAAAAGTGCGTGTTATACGCCGATAAATACGGTATCTAGACTATTAAGTATGACCATTCTAACCAAATTAAAAAAATTATAATAATAAATGAATAAGCAGTTATATATTTTTTAAAGGAAATTATTATATATATATATATATATATATATATATATATATATATATATATATATATACATACAAACAACAAAAAACGTGGTTTCAAATGGCTGGAAGTGCTCAACCCCAAATGCAGTTGTGCATTTATACTGGGGGAGCAGATCCTGCCCTTGTGGTCCGTTGCTAGGGGCGATCCCCAGCATAAAAATGCATACAATGGAGGATGCCTACAGCGGACTACAAGTGCCACAATAGAATCCTACACCAGATAAACGGTGTGGATATGTAACAATTAGAATACAATACAAGAATATGGATGCACTACTGTGGTAGATGTAAACAATGACATTGGCTATCCCTCAACACTGATGTTAAAATTGAGACATTCGCCAGTGTATCCTTATATGAAGGACACACCAGAGCCCGCACACCAACGCCAAGGTTTCTCATTTTGGTGCGAGACCTAACGCTAGTCCTACCTGTGCTTGATAAACAGAACAGGGGCCAGTGGGCAATTACGGCAGCATTCGGCTGGCTCACAACTTCCTTCCAGATACCCTCCAGTGTTACTACGCACACATGCAATGGGAGGAGGGAGGCAAGCTGCAAGCCCCACCTGAGTTGGCTATTATGGGTGCCTGGCCTCACAGGTGCTTCCTTAATGCTGCCTGGTAGATAGATATATATATATATATATATATATATATATATATATATATATATATTATTCTTATTTTTATTATTATTATTATATTTTTATCTATTTATTTTTTAAATGTTTCCACTTTTCTATGGTGGGGATTTGTGTCATTTTAAAGGGGTTGCATTTAAAAAAAAAAAAAAAAGTAGCATTTTCATAAATTCCTGTCCACTGCAAAAACCCGACTCAATGCACACATACCACAGCCAAACACAGGAATGCGCGTACATAAAAAGTCACAAAAAAGTTGCAAAAAAACACACTGTGCCAAAATATTGAGACAATTTTATCCAAGAAAACATGGGTAAAATGCTTCATAAATACCCCCTTGAGACTCTAATTTCTCAAAATACAAATAACAATACATTCTCGTGATCTGCTGTATAAACCCTCAACAAGCTGCATTTCCCATGACAACCAGACACAAACAGAAGATCACTGAGAAATGATCAGATATGTGGTTGAGTAAATTGAACAGTTTTGTTTTATTCTGTAAACTGACATTACTCCCAAATTCAAAATAAAAATATTGTCATTTATTGTATACTTTGGTTTTAGGTCCGGTCAGGGAACCACATATGGGTCGGCTCATTAAAGTAAATGGATTTCAGTGCTGGTCCCGTAACGTAAAAACGTGGTGTGCATGCACCCTAAGAGGAGAGTGCAGAAAAATTGAAATTTGCTTAAGGATATGCGCTATAAATGTATGGGGCTGCATAGTGTCAATTCGCGCACAGCGCCATTCATTTACGGTGCTGTTGTGATGCGAACGCAGGAGCTGCGCTAGCTTCATTCGCGGTGGGTTCCGGCGGCTATCAGCAGGCGCGGACCTGCCGGTAATGTCAGGCATAAGCGATCGCGCTGATGTCTGCAATTAACCCCTCAGATGCCGTGATCAATAAAGATCACGGCATCTGCGGTAGTATGGCACGTAAAATGGCTGATCTGATCGCCCGCGGCACTGCTGTGGGTATCAGGTCGGCCAAGATGGCAGACAGAGGTCTCCTTCCCTACCTCCGTCCGTCTCCCGGGGTCTTCTGCACTGATCTGCCTTCCAGCAGACCAGAGCAGAAGATCACTGATAATACTGATCAGTGCTATGCCCTATGCATAACACTGAACAGTATTAGCAATCTAGTTATTGCTATAAATAGTCCCCTATGGGGACTAAAAAAGTGTAGAATAGTTGTAAAAAGAAAGTGAAAAAAAAATTGGGAAAAAAATGGGAAAAAGCCCCTCCCCTAATAACAATTTAAATCACCCCTTTTCCCTATATTAATACACAAAAGCGTAAAAAAAAACTATAAATAATAAACATATTTAGTATTGTTGCGTGCATAAATGTCCAAACTATAAAAATATGTTAATGATCCCCTATGGCGAACGGTGTACACATAATTAAAAAAAAAATAATTTGTCACATCAAACTGCTAAAATGTTTTAATAAAAAGTAATCAAAAAGTCACATATGTGCAAACGGGGGTACTAAAACAAACTACAGATCATGGCACAAAAATGAGCCCTCACACATGCTTGAATATGTAAAAATAAGAAGGTTAGAGGTGGTCAAAACAGGGCAATTTTAAACATACTGATTTTGTAAAAGAAAGTTTAGATTTTTTTTAAAAGCAGTACAATAATAGAAATGTATGTAACCATGGGTATCATTTCAATTGTATTGACCCAGAGAATAAAGGATACATGCAATTTTTTACCTAAACTGTACAGTGTGGAAACAACCCCTACCCCCCCCCCCCCCCCCACACACACACACACACACTCCACACACACACACACACCAAGTTTTCTAATAAATTTCCTTACCCAAAAAATATTTTTGGGGGTTTACCATAAACGTTGGAGTAAAATGAGTGATGTCATTACAAAGTGCAAATGGTCACACAAAAACCAAGCCCTCATATAGGTCTGTGAATGGAAATATAAAAGAGTTATGGATTTTAGAAGAAGAGGAGAAAAAAACAAAAAGCAAAAAAAATTGCCTGTGTCCTTAAGGTCAAAATGGGCTGTGTCCTTAACCCTTTGAGGACCAAGAGACATATTTGTCCAATGTTTTAATTGCCTGATACAGAGAGGGTTAAGGGGTTAATTAAAAGGGTATTTCAGCGCTATTTAACTTATTCCCTTAGAGCAGTGTTTCTCAAGCGTGGTCCTCAAGTACCCCCAACAGGTCATGTTTTCTGGATTTCCTTAGTCTTTCACAGGTTATATAATTGTGATGATGCCGGATTCACTGACCATACTTATATCACCTGTGAAAAACTAAAGGAAATCATGAAAACATGACCTGTTGGGGGGACTTGAAGACCGCACTGGGGAAACACTGCCTTGGGGATAACAGTTTGATCATGGGGACTCCAACCGTTGTGCACAGAGATCGGGGTCAACAAGTCTTCTCCATGCACTGTCCATGGAAGTGCTGGTGATAAACGAGTACTGCACTGATGCACCTCTAGCACTTCCAGGACGCATGGAGGGAGGCATGTCAACCACTGTTCTGGAGATCCCAAGGGGTCCCAGCAGTTAGACCCCCTAGTGATCAGATAGTTATTACCTACCCTTTGGATAGGGGTTAAGTTTGAAAACATTGGAGTTCCTCACAGGTTTCATATGTCTTGGCATGTTCTCCACCAGTCTACCACATTGCTGTTGGTTAACTGCATATCTCTCCTGGTAGCTTGGATTTTTTCTCTTAATATTTAAAATGTGGTATCAAATTGCGTTCAGGTCTGAAGGTTGGGCTGGCCATGACAGGGTCTTGATCCGGTGGTCCTCCATCCATACCTTGATTGAACTGACTGGGTGGCACTGGCATAGATCATTGTTCTGCTGGAAAAAGCATTCACAGAGTTGGGAAACATTGTCAGAGAGGACAGAAGGAATCTGGTGTTCTTAAAGGGGTACTGCACCCCTAGACATTTTATTCCCTATCCAAAGGATAGGGGATAAGATGCTCGATTGCAGGGGTCCCGCAGCTGCAGATCCGAGACATCCAGTGCATGGATCGAATGGTGATGCAGGGGGAAGGCTCGTGATGTCACGGTCACACCCCACTCGTGACATCACGCCCACATCCCCTCAATGCAAGTCTATGGAAGGCGGCGTAACGGCCATCACGTCCCCTCCCATAGACTTGCATTGAGGGGGCGTGGCCATGACATCACGAGCAGGCGTGGCTGTGATGTCCTGAGCCTTTGGTGCTGCACCTGACACTCTTAAATAATGCTGGGTGCAGCAGGGAGATCGCAGGGGTCCCCAGTGCCAGGACCCTTGTGATCAGACATGTCTAAAGGCAGAGTACCCCTTTAAAGGATAACCTTGTACTTGGCTTGATTCATGGTTTATTGGTCCTTCACAAAGACAAATCTGTCTGATTCCAGCCTTACGGTATCCACCTTTTCCAGCCCACCGCTGCACCTGAAAGCTAAATCTCCCTCATCTCTAGTCAGTACCATTACAAATTTTACCCAGTGCAAGGTGTCATGTCAAAAGTTCCTATACCTAAATGCAGAACTATGTATAATCAGTATCAATATCTAGTGCAAAGTACATGAATGGAGGGAACATGGTGTGACATCACGAGGGGGCATGGACGTGATGCCATGATCACGGCCTCTAGCTCCGAGCGTTCTGAAAAGAACCATAATAAATAAAACATCATACATAATAAATAATACATAATACAGCACCATAATAAAATAATATAGTATTAATTGATTTCACATGTAATAAAACACAATTTCTTTGTCTATTACTGTGGTGTCCCGGTACCGTATTTCATCCAGTACCTAGTGTAGAGGTCCCCAAAGTCAGAGTGACTACGTTCAGGTAGGGTTCCTCAGGTGGAACAGCCCCCTAGTCGCCTCTCCTTAAGTCTAACTTTAATGTTCATAAATGTATATATTAATAATTATAGCTATATTGTATAGAAATGTATAGTACTTACCTTGTTCAGCGTCGCAGGACCTTCGGTCATGTGACCATGCTAGTAACCTCTATGGTATGTTGCAGGACCTTAGGAGGTCCTTGGGTCACGTGTTACCCGCAAATCTCTGTAAAGGTGATTGACATCCGTTTGGACCAATTGGCGTTAGTCCAGCCCCTGCCCATATAAGGGAGCTGCGCTCTCTTGGGTTGCTGCTCTCGTGGATGCCGGACTAACAGGACAGTGTGATACGCAACTTTCAAAGACACGGTAGGCCTCAAAACCTATGGCCTCAGCAGAACCAAAAATAGTGAGTTTTTCTCAAATTCCTGCTAATGCTAGCATGACTACTGGACCGCAACTAATTCCCCTTAATCCAGTGGAACAGCGCAATAGACTAAAGCCCTTTAAAGCTAAAGTCCCAACCATTGTCGATCTCCAAAAGGAAGCTGTTGTATTGATCAGAGACTGTTATGTTAATGAACTGTACAGAAAATCTTCAGTAAAGTTAACACTGTTTACAGAAGCTTTCGGGTTGCAGACAATCCATTATTACTATCTACCTCAAACCTATTATCATCCACCTCCCTATCGTTCCTGGGAAGGGCGGCGGTAGGAAAAGCTTTATTGAGGAGCCCTCACCCATCACGAATGGCAAGGGTTAGCAAGCACCCTTTAATACCCGCACAGCTACACTCCCCATACCCTACATCCCCCAGGCTACCACATAGCCAAATAGCCATCTCTGGTGAGTCACAAAATAACAACCCCGGCACCCCCGTCATGGGCATTGTGCTCCGTGTGTCAGGCACAGTCTTCGCTGAAATTTGCACATAGGAGTAGTTGGAAAATGAATTTTGCTTCAGAAGCCATGTTCTTTTCTTAGACTCAGCGTTGGGTTCTTTTCTTTCATTGTAAAAAAAAAAAAAGTAGAAAAAAAAAAGTGTTTTGTGCTGCTGTTTACAGTGTGCCAGGCTGAGAGGATTGACTTGGCATGCCTCGCTGCACGCATGGAAAGGTTCCTAACCCGTTTATTTCACACACACTGAAGATTCTCATCTGGTTCTCCAATGTTTGTTTAAATCTTCTGTGGTATATATAGAAAGAGGAGTTCTTTTCTTTGACTTCAAAACAGGGTCAGGCTGCATTCACACGACGTTTTTGCAATACAGTTCCCGTATCAGGTTTTTGATTTAAAAAAAATGGATTCCTCAAAACCTGACTAAACTGTATCAAAACGTGTGTACAAATTTTAATCCATATACGGTTTGAAAAATCCGGATGTCCGGTTGCATCCGTTTTTTAAGAAAAAAAAACATATCCATTTTTAACTTTTCATTCCATTATTAAATAAAATTTCTCTTGTTTGATTGAAATTCCAAGAAGAAAAACTGTGCAAAATCAAAAACCGTATGGTGCAAACCGGATGGAACAGTACACACATATGATTCTGTATGGTTCCCAGTGACTCCCATGTTGAAAAAAGGCTGCGGTTTTGGGTACGGGAAAAAAACTGACAAAACCATACAGGATGCAAAATGTACGCAATCGGTGCATCTTTTGGTATACGGTTTTTAATGGAGAGTCAATGCATACGGTTTTCAATACGGTTCCGTACAGTTTTCAAACTGAAAACGTATACGGGAACTGTACTGCAAAAAACATGGTGTGAACCCAGCCTAAGATACATTCCTAGAACAAAATAACATTAATGCAGAAACATAGCATCCACTTCCCTCCATCTACACGTACCCATTCCATTCACCTCCTTGGTTGAATTTGATGTGCATGAACCTTTTTATTTTACTTTAATACTAAGTGACATTGGAAAAAAACAGCTGAAAATTAGCTTTTTTTTATATTACAGATGATTAAATATAAGTTATTAGAATTCCCTAAAGGGGTACTCCGCAGAAGTTTTTTTATCCCCTATCCTAAGCATAGGGGATAAGATGTTAGATCGTGGGGATCCCGCTGCTGGGGACTCCCACGATCTTTGCTGCGGCACCCCTGTCATTCAGAGTACGGAGCAAACTCTGTTCCGTGTCCGATGACAGGCGATGCCAGCCGCCATGCCCCCTCCATTCATGTCTATGGGAGGAGGCATGACGGCTATGTATTAGCTGCCATGTCCCCTTCCATAGACATGAATGGAGGGTGCATGATGTGACGTCACAAACGCGGAAGCTGCAAGTAGAGATCACGGGGGTCCGCAGCGGCGAGACCCTGGGATCTGACACCTTATCCCTATCCTTTGGATAGGGGATAAGTTGGTTTCAGCGGAGTACCTCTTTAAAGTTCTTTGAGATTTATGAAAAAGCAGCTTCTGGTAGAACCTACGTGACAGCCAGTACAGCTTCCATCAAGTTTGTCATCCAGTCTTTCTTCGAAATGACAAATGTGACTATAAATGTATTAAAATGTTCACTTATGTGCTGTAAAAATCAAGATTTGTCAAACTGGACACTTATTTTGATGTTCCTAAATGAAATCCTTTCATCCCTTGTTACACAATTATAGACTCATTCTCTTGTATTCGGTCATTTCTTACTTTAGATATGCTTATTTACATTTTTCTACCTCTTTAACCATGAAAAATGTTGGATTGTATTTTGTTGTTTTTTGCTAATTTCCATGAAATGATTAATATATGCTTATGGCAGATTAATACACCTTATCATTATTTTTACCTACTTCTTCATTTTTACTATTTCTTGCTCTCTCTCCCCCTACTGTACTTAGTGCATTGCCCACATACTCCTTGATAAAGCTGGTGCTCCAAGAGAAACTATAATTTTCTTTTTGCATGGGGGGGTTGTTTAAATTATTTTTTTTTAGTTTGAACCAATCAAACAGCGGCAAACTAGCAATGAGAGACAGGTACACATAATAACCATAAACATGACTTTTCCCATCTTTTATCGTTAAAGGGGTACTCCGCCCCTAGACATCTTATCCCCTATCCAAAGGATAGGGGATAAGATGTCAGATCGCCGCGGTCCCGCTGCTGGGGACCCCAGGGATCCCCGCTGCAGCACCGCGCTCTCATTACAGCACAGAGTGAGATCGCTCTGTACGTAATGACGCGCAATACAGGGGCCGGAGCATCGTTACGTCACGGCTCCGCCCCTCGTGACATCACGGCCTTCCCCTTTCAATACAAGTCTATGGGAGGGGGCGTGGCGGTCGTCACGCCCCCTGCCATAGACTTGCATTAAGGGGACGGGCCGGGATGTCACGAGGGGCGGAGCCATGACGTCACGCGGCTCCGTCCCCTGTATCGCCCGTCATTATGCACAGAGCGAACTCGCTCTGTGCAGTAATGATAGCGCAGTGCCGCAATGGTGATCCCGGGGCTCCCCAGCAGCGGGACCGCGGCGTACTGACATCTTATCCCCTATCCTTTGGATAAGGGATAAGATGTCTAGGGGCGGAGTACCCCTTTAACAAAACAAATACAGCCTAAACGAAAATATATATCCTGCTTGTCCAGTGCTAACTATACAGATCTCTTCCCTGTCCATACAGGTGGCTTACTACCAGCCACCCAACACAACACAAAATGTCTTCCTCACACAAGTCCCAAAGTTTCCTTTTTTTTGAAGCTGCAAACATGGAGAGGCTGCAGATATTGAGGCTGCAAATCTAGAGATCCTCGACAACCATTGGCTTTCTGGGAATGATGGGAGTTGTAGCTTAGCAACAGCTGGAGGCTCTCCCTGTTTTGGAAAACACTACGAGAATGGTTCTGTTCACATTATACATTTTAACATGACTTTAAAAACAATGAGGCTTGTTAAAAAGGAACAGACCAATACTTATCAACCTTATTCCAGGCTGTGATCTTCTTTGTGTGTAGCTCCACCTCTAGTGACACCATCACTAGAGTCCGGGCTACAGAAGAAGAGGCCACAGCAGGACCGAGGTGGGGAAAGTAGATTGTTCGTCACTGTATACAGCACTAGTTAACACTTTCCTTGCTGGGCCAGCACATGGCGTGGAACCCAGCAAAAGATGTTACAGTAAACAAGTGATCTATACAAGTCACTGGTTTACTGTGACAAAAGAGTTATGTGGCGCTGCCCATCTTAACTCTATTTTACTGCCGTATACAGCAAAGGGAACACTTTCCGAGCCCGACATGCCAAAAATGTATAAAGTTTCTGCCTTTCTACTTAAGACCAGTGCGTGAGATGCCAATCTAAGTAACCCCCCCCCCCATTTATCTATCATACTTACTACACATATGGATTCTGCAGCAATGTCGGTTTCATCTCACATTGGAGATACACATATAATAACATGTCATTTAGTTACTTTCGTACTTTTACAATATTTCTCATTTTCCATTAACAATAAAAGCTCAGTTCAGTGTTTATCTTCAAATGCACAAAGCTGTTGTGTCTGGATATTGAATTTAGACCTTGAATTGCTTTTCTTCTTAAAAAATAAACCAGTATTAAAAAGATTAGTCACTCACCAGCAACCCGTCCTCCGCTCTAAAAACTGGAGGCATCTTCTTCAGATTTTATTGTTTTAGTGACAAAATGCAGCTTGTAAATCCCTCAGGACACTGGTGGAGACTTGTGCACAGAAAAGTGGAGCATTCGCGTATTGCAACCAATCGGGTTCCAGATCTCATTTTTTAGAAGTCCTTTTGAAGAGTATAAAAAGGAAAAAAAGGAACCCAGAGAACAATATTGTATGCTCTAAAATAAAAAAAAATTAAAAAATGTTAAATAATAAAATATGTATATTCAAAAAAGTTTAATCAAGCACTCTTGTTTGACTCTCTCCAGAGTCTTTTTCAAGCATCACAAAAAAAATTAAAATAAAATAAAAAATTAGATTTTTTATGCTTTAAAAATACTATGGAGAAAATCGAATTGAGAGATGCACCAAAGTTTTAAAACTTGTAGAACCCCATTCATGCATATGATGGAAAAAGTTAATTAAATGGGCACTGTCATTAAAACTAGTTTTTGCTATTGCATTCCTTATGTAAATAAAAAAATCTTTCTAATGTACTTTGTTTAAAAAAATGGCATATGATGGCTTATTTTTTGTGCCACCAATTCTACTTTGTAATGACGTCAGTCATTTTGCCCAAAAATCTACGGTGAAACGGAAAAAAAAATCATTGTGCGACAAAATTGAAAAAAAATGCCGTTTTGTAAATTTTGGGGGCTTCCGTTTCTACGTAGTACATTTTTCGGTAAAAATTACACCTTATCATTATTCTGTAGGTCCATACGATTAAAATGATCCCCTACTTATATAGGTTTGATTTTGTCGTACTTCTGGAAAAAATCATAAGTACATGCAGGAAAATTAATACGTTTAAAATTGTCATCTTCTGACCCCTATAACTTTTTCATTTTCCCATGTATGGGGCGGTATGAGGGCTCATTTTTTGCGCCGTGATCTGAAGTTTTTAAAGGTACAATTTTTGCATTGATAGGACTTATTGAAAAAAATGCACTATTTTGGAATTTGGAATTTTTTTGCACGCACGCCATTGACCGAGCGGTTTAATTAATGATATATTTTTATAATTCGGACATTTCCGCACGCGGTGATACCATATATGTTTATTTTTATTTACACTGTGTTTTGTTTTTTATGGGAAAGGGGGGGTGATTCAAACTTTTAATAGGGGAGGGGTTAAATGATATTCATTCACTTTTTTTTTGCAGTGTTATAGCTCCCATAGAGACCTATAACACTGCACACACTGATCTTTATCATTGATCACTGGTTTCTCATAAGAAACCAGTGATCGATGATTCTTCCGCATGACTGCTCATGCCTGGATCTCAGGCACTGAGTAGTCATTCGGTGATCGGACAGTGAGGAGGCAGGTAGGGGCCCTCCCGCTGTCCTGTAAGCTGTTCGGGATGCTGCGATCTCGCCGCGGCTATCCCGAACAGCCCACTGAGTTAACCGGCATGGTTTCACTTTCGCTTTTAGCGCTATTAGCGGCGGGTCTCGGCTTCACTATGACACCGGGCCCGCCGTGATATGATGCAGGGTTACCGTGTAACCCCGCGTTATATCACGGGAGCAGGACCAAGAACGTACCAGTACGTCCTTGGTCCTTTAGGGCTTAAACACTATTAATGGGTCCAGGGTGTACAGATAAGCCCTAGGTCCTAAAATGTTGCAATTGCTTTTATTAGAACATTTTCAGTATTCAGTCAAACAACTGCCCCCCCCCCCCCTGCCGGCTTGGACACATACTAGTCCTGCTGTGTCCATGCATCATCACCTATGTCATGGACACACTTCCTTGATTGACAGCTGTTAGCGTAGGGCTCACAGCGGAGGAAAAATCCTCCCACTGTCAGCTTGTGTCCCACTACTGTCAGTGAGGACAAGCTGGGAGTTGTAGTTTTGCTAATGCTAGGGGAGATGCGAACAGACAGCATACTGAGGGAGGGGGCGGAGACCTGCACAGTGAGGCCACGCCCCCTCCCTTTGAGAGGAATTCAGACTAGTGAGCTAAATTAAAAGTGTAATAAAAAAAAAAGTTGCTAGATACATAAAAATTTGATGTACATGGTCAGGATTAGGTACTGAGCGATACGTAAAAAAAAAATTTTTTTGTTGGATCTGACGGGTACGCTTTAACTACCAGGAGGCAAGGGTGAACCCTTTGTCCTGGATGGGTTAAGAATGTAGAGTTTAGAGGGAAACATGCCTAAGATTAGACTCACCAGATTAGACCATTGGCCAGAACTTGCCCAGTTTTTTATGGGTCTTCTGTCTTGTCAACCCTCCAGTGTAGCATCAGAGAGAGTGTTCAGCGCAGCAGGTGGCATAGTCACCCCCAATGAGCAAGTTTGTCAGCAGCAACATGAAAAAACTCATGTTTAGTAAAATGAATCAGGCCTGTATCCATCAAGAATTTAAATCTCCTGTGCCAGATGACACTGATTAGACACTACTACCACCACCACCCCTGTTGTATGCTGCCTAATACACCTCCCACCAGTCCACCACTGCCTACTGTTCTGTCCACTAGCTACTAACTCCCCAACCTGCCTGCTGTGTGCTGGCTACTACGACTACCATCGGTCCATTGCTGTCTACAAGTTCTTTACTATCGTAAGACACCTTGAAAATCTCTATTATGCACAAAAATGTGTGACACCTGCCCATCTGCACTGCTGGTGCTGCTTAATAAATTCCCCCCCACAGTATTTGGGGCCTAATACTTTTGAATACTAGATTTGCTTTTCAAGTGCAACAAAGCACTTGTTTTAGCCTTTTATATGGAAGCTAGAAGACCACCATGTGCAGAACTACTGTACTGTATGTGAATTAATGTTCAAGAACAGTCATTCCAGGCTTACTTAACCTGCCAGCAGAAGGGTTAAGATTGCTGATAATGTCTTCCAAACTGTTTATCAGGAGGGTTTTTTTCTATTTCATTCTAATTTTTGAAGGACTTTGTTTGAGGAGTTAGATCTTCAGAGCCCCAGGCAATGCCAGGAAAAGCATTGTGCTCAGAAACCCATCTGAACAGGCTCTGGGACTAAGTGTTCTGGCTCAGAAACATAGCTCTTTTATTTGAGGACAGTTTGTGTTGCAAATTTTACCTACACAAAGAGGATGTGATGTGCGGTAAATACCAAATCAACAGATGTATGGATTTTTTTCTGCAATGTACTGTTCAGAATTATTATTATTTTTATTGTTAATTATCATAATAATGAAGGGATGATAACAAATACATTAGAGATTTAACATTTCATTGGGGGACACCTTACTGAAGGGTATATGCTCTTGCCACTAGGAGGCGCTGACACTAAGAAAAAAAAAGTCGGCTCCTCCCTGGCAGGATATACCTGCCCACTGGAAGTGAGGTAATCAGTTTTAGCTAGTGTCAGTAGGAGGCAAGACACAGGTCTGGTGATAGTTAGCTTTTTTCCTCCCTTTTGTTTCTCATTTCAGGTGGGGGTTTAGGAGCATGGTGCTACCTGTTCCCCCATATGTGACAAAGGGGCACAGACATATGAGTATGTTCTGTTAACCCCTTCTTGCCAACGGCCAGCGCTTGGAGGTTGTACCCTTGGTCCTGGTCCCCCACTCCCCCTGCTCGCCCCGCTATCTTAGCCTGGTATGATGCAGCCTGGCCATAAGCTGGCTAAAGCCGTCTAGGTGAGTATATGAAGATAGAGTGTTCTGTATGGGGTTCTCTTGTCGTTCCCTTTTGGCCCAGGGTCTCGCCTGTGAGCCGTATGACAGACTGGGGTTCAGTCTCTGGACTGACCCCCTTCCTCTGGTGGTTGTTCTTTTCCACCCCAGGGACTGCTTTGGTACGTCCCATCAGTATCTCTGTCCCCCATGAAGAGAGACCGAGAAAAGGAGATTTTTTGTACTCACCGTAAAATCTCTTTCTCGTAGCCTTTATTGGGGGACACAGCTCCCACCCATTTCTTCATTTCTTGTCTGGATCATCTTTTCCGGCTCTGGTGTTTTTATTCGGGATTCCTTTCCAGAGTCCTTCGTACATATCTCTTTGTTGGCTTCTCCTACTGCTTTGTGAAAAAACTGATCACCTCACTTGTAGTGGGTACGTATATCCTGCCAGGGAGGAGCCGACTTTTTTTTCCTAGTGTGAGCGTATCCTATGGGCAAGAGCATATACCATCAGCAGGCTACGAGAAAGAGATTTTACAGTGAGTACAAAAAAGTCTCCTTTCAATGACTTATTAAGGTATAGAAAGTGAATGTAAGAATCATATTTACAAAATAAGGTATCTATGAATATGGATTCTTTGACTTCAATATTGTTTGTATTTTTCAGAGTTACAAAAGGAATAAAAAATACATCAACCCTGTGTTTTCATGTCAATGCTCCATTGTGAAAGAAATCAATGAATGACTCAATGTTATTCAGTATAGTAATGAAACAACTATAATAATATATTTGAAAGTGAGAAGAACAAAAAATGCAACATAATGTAGTTCATTGTCCAACACAACGACCAGATATGGCCCCAAGTTTGGCGCTGCCTGGAAGCTCCACTACTTCAGATTGTTAAATGGATGGATCGCTGCTGGTGGTTTTTACCGGCAGGTATCACCTGCAGATAACAGCCAGCACCCGCCAGGTATGAAGGGGGCTTGACCTACATATTACTGTATGTTCTAGGTGAGGAAGGGGTGTGCCTGAAACCACCCGAAAGGATGCCAAAATTAGGGTCTACGAATACCTTTGCTGTGTGTGCTGGGAGATTTCCTGTGTGATGCCTATGGCAAACTGACATCGTAAGCTCTGTGTAAAAGAAGTCTTACCGACTCCTCTAAACAAACACTCCCATCAGTTTCTTTAAAAAGTGGAATCATCTTTGTTATATTGCTGTGACTTTGGACAAGGCTGCCTTATTGCATTGCTCCATGCTCCAGTTCTGATTCTCACCCATTGAAGGCACATTTGTAATGGACATGAATTTACACTTTTCAGTAACTTGTCCTACAGTAGCTCTTCTTCAGGATAGGACCAGATAGACAAGCCTTCACTCCCGATGACCATTACTCTGTAGCTGATTTATCGGTTTTCCATCCTTGGATTTTTGGTAGGTACTAATCACCCCATACTGAAAACACCCCATAAAACCACAATTGGCCCATGACAATGTTGCTCAGATCTTTACCCCTTTTCCAAAACCTCAACTTAAACAGATACTTGGGAAGGAAAAACAATGTTTTCAAATCAACTGGCAACAGAAGTTTATACAGATTTTTTAATTACTTTTATGTAAAAATAAGTATTTATCAGCTGCTGTATGCTCCAGAGGAAGATGTGTAGTTCTTTTCAGTCTGAACACAGTGCTCTCTGCTGCCACCTCTGTCCATGTAAAGAATTGTCGAGAGCAGGAGAGGTTTGCTATGGGGATTTGCTCCTATTCCGGACAATTCCTGACACTGACAGAGGTGGCAGCAGAGAGTACTGCAAATGATTGGAAAGAACTACACAACTTCCCGTGGAGCATATAGTAGCTAATAAGTACTGGTAGGATTAAGATTTACAAGTAATTTACAAGTCTGTTTAACTTTCTTCCACCTGTGATTTAAAAAATAAAAAATAAAAAACCTAAAAACATATTTTTCTCTGTCAGTTCTCTTGCTGTCTTCTGTATCTCACCCCTTGACAGGCGCCATTGTATCCAAATAATCCATGTTATTGATGATCAGGGTATATTCACTAAAATGTAATGGCATCTTTAAGTTGCATAAGAATATTGCTATCCCTCCATAATAATACATGTAATTGCTTTGTGTATCCCGTCTTGCGATATGGTAGTCACTGTTTTAAGGACATGAGCGCACTGGCAATGTTTAATCTGTCAATAAACCGGCTGGCAGTACATGAGATGCATAACTACAGCAAACAAGACACAAATAGTTGACAATGGTTATGATACATAATGTTTTATTGATTTTACTATTTAAAAAGTGAAATGTAGCAGCCCTTCCGTGTTGTAGAAGGCATAATTGCCCAATTCTCACTGTTTTGTGAAAGCTAACAGGAGCCTCCGAAGCCTCTTCATGGCATAAACGGCACAATTATACATAAATTGGAATATGACAGCAGTGTCGTGAGACGGGAAAATCGAAAGACTCTTAAATCCTGGATATTGGCTTTAAATAGGATCATATGCTACCTTGGTAAATGTAAGAGCATTATACATCCAGGTCACAACAGTTTAAAAAAATGTGTGTATATCTATCTATATATATATATATATATATATATATATATATATATATATATAAATATAAACGGGATGAGTATTTAACTCAGGGAGAGTTCACCACTCCTGGTGTGACAGAGCTTTCAAGGGCCTCTAAGCACTCCGCAGGCATTCTGGGTAGGGGAATATGCAAATCAGCTCATTACATCACCTTTTCAGGCAATGTTCCCTGGTATCAGCTTAGCTCCTGTTACGGAATATAAAAAGCTAATCGGGATTAATGCCAAGCCAGAACTCTCTCTCCAGAAGAAAAGAGTACCCATCTGCAGACAGGACGAGCTCTATGTAGCGCTGGGTGACCTGATCTGTCCAGACCTGTTTGAGGTGTACGAGGAGATGGTGGTGGTGGGCAGAATGCCTCCGTTGTTGAGGGAAGGGATGATCACGATCTTGTATAAGCGGAAGGGGGAGAGATGTGACCTGAAAAACTGGCGTCCCATCTCTCTCCTGAACGTGGACTACAAGATCCTCGCCAAGGTGCTGGCCAACAGGCTGAAATCTGTCATCGAGCAGATCGTCCATCTGGACCAGATCTGCGGCATTTCTGGTCGCAGGATTGCTGACAGCCTTGCCCTTGTGAGAGTCTTGGTCCATTACATCCAGGACCGTCGTGGCCGCGCCGCCCTGGTCAGTTTGGATCAGGAGAAGGCTTTTGACCGTGTCTCCCACGCATTCATGGGCAGGGCTTTGCGCAGGCTAGGTCTGGGGAAGATGTTTTGCTCTTTTGTTAACGTCATGTATTTTGACATTTACAGCACGGTGTTGGTGAACGGCTGGAAGACTCAGCCCTTTTCCATCCTTTCAGGGGTTAGACAAGGCTGCCCTCTTTCACCTCTTCTTTTTGTTTGTGTTATAGAGCTATTCGCTGAGACTATCCAGCAGAATGGAGAGATCAGAGGGATCACCGCACCAGGACCAGATCGCTACGAGGTCAAATGCTCGCTCTACATTGACTATGTGACCGTCTTCTGCGCTGACCAGCGTTCGGTGACTGCACTCATCCAGACCTGCGAGGACTTCAGCAGAGCTTCGGGGGCAAAAGTCAACTGTGGGAAGTCGGAAGCCATGCTCTTCAGGGAATGGCACCTGGCTTCTTCCGCTCCCTTCCCCTTTACTGTTAAGCCGGACTTCATTCAAATTCTTGGAGTCTGGTTCGGGAGGGAAGCAGAGGCAAGACCGACTAAGATCGGACTGTGGAGCTCCAGAAAGCTCTCTATTGAAGGCAAAGCACTTGTCCTGCGGAGTGAAGTTTTGCCTGTGCTCCAGTATACCGCACAGGCCTGGCCTCCCCATACCACCATTAGCAAGGCCATCACCCGGACAGTGTTTCACTTCATCTGGGGCAAAATGGACAGAGTCAAGAGGACTGTGATGTACAAGGAGCCCCGCAAGGGTGGGAAGGGAATACCCGATATCCCCACTCTGCTGAGGGCCTCCTTTGCATGTGTCAGCGTGCAGCGGACTCTTGTTGAAAAGACTGGCTCAGCAGGCAGGTCCATGTCTCGCTTGTTTCTCATGCCCCTCTGGAGACAGCTGGACTGGGACAGGTGGGACAGCTCAATCCCTTACAACTGGAACGCTCCCTGGTTCTATGGGGATGTTGTCCGGTTTGTGAGGGAGCACCAGCTGGAAGGACTGAAACCTGACCTATGGAAGCCAAAGACAATCTACAAGCTCATCTAAGCTAAGGACTTGACTGAGCTGGTTCCGGGACTCCCCACAGCCACTGCAGAGACAGTTTGGACTAATGTGTTCTCAAAGCGGCTTACCAATAGACACAAGGACTTGTCGTGGATGGCCATCAAGGGAGGACTCTCTCTCAGGTCATTCATGCAAGCCCGCAACCTGTGCACAACCCAGTACTGCCCCCGGGGCCCCTATGTGGAAGACACATCATTGCACGTGTTTTGGCAGTGCCCCTTTGCACAGGGTCTGTTCTGTTGGACGCCCTGGAACATGAACTCAGAGACTCTGTACCCAGGAACTGCCTATCGTACCATTCGGTGCTTTACGGTCTGTTCCCTGGGACCCAGAACGTGGAGGCCATCCAGGAGGTCTGGCGCCTTATGTACTGTTTTAAGGACGCAGTGTGGCTTGCCAGGAACCGCCTCATGATCAACAGGGAGAACATGTCCATCCGGGACTGCCGCAGGTTCATCAAGAGCCTGCTTAGAGACTATTCCATCTTGGACAGCCCGGCCGTCGATGAGGAAGAAAAGGAGTGAAGACCCCTCTCCTTCTCCCATGTCTCCTTGAAGATACAGCCCAGCAGTTTGGCCCTGTGATCCGCCCCCTCCCCACCCCCACATAGTCGCCCACGCCCCTACCCCGATCACAGATTGTATTGTTTTGTTATTCGATATCTTGTGCTTTTCTATTACAGGATTGAGCGGAGTGTTACAGTAGTATGATGTGCGATGTGTAGCTTAGGGAACCTTTGCTGTGTATTGTACTGTCATGCTTTGTGTGATTGTAATTTATTGTATGACTTGTAATGACTGAACGGACAATAAAGCTCTTT
This sequence comes from Hyla sarda, assembly GCF_029499605.1. NCBI lineage: Eukaryota > Metazoa > Chordata > Amphibia > Anura > Hylidae > Hyla > Hyla sarda. The sequence goes on from NC_079194.1 coordinate 28,999,970, forward strand.
CAATAAACCCCGAAACAGCAGTCTGCAGATGGGTACTCTTTCCTTCTGGAGAGAGAGTTCTGGTGTGGCATTAATCCAGATTAGCTTTTTATATTCCATAACTGGAGCTAAGCTGATACCAGGGAACATCGCCTGAAAAGGTGATGTAATGAGCTGATTTGCATATTTATATATATATATATATATATATATCTATATATATATATATATATATATATATATATATATATATATATATATATAGCGGTATTTTTCTAATAACCCATTAAAACGGTTTGTCAACTGTACATAAGGCTTGGAGCTGGAGGAAGATTGAACATATGATACCTGTTGGCACAAAAAGTTAAAAATTAAGTTTTGCTTCCAATAGAAGCCATGCTGAGCTGCCACATGAATGCCTCCTCCCTCCCCCATCCCTCCCTGTTCTGCATGACTGACTTACAGGGCTTCCAGCACAGAGCATTGGATATCAGTCATGCAAGGTAGGGAAGGGTGGGGGAGGGAGGAGGCATTCATGCTATAGCTCAGCACAACCTCTTTGACACTTAATCTTGGAAGAAAAACATTGTTTTATTACTTTGAAAATAGCCACTGGCTAAGAAGCAGATATCATTTAAGCTGTCTGCCAATGTTTCAGTTCCAAGCATCATGAACAGCTGACAGATTCTCTTTACAGGTAATATATAGTTCTATTGTCATTAAAATACTAATAAGCATGTGAATTATTCCAATTCTCACATGAGCCCCAGGTTAGATCATAAATGTCTGATAAATGCAGGCCCCACCTCTAGGACCAGCACCTACCTGAAGATCAAAGGCTAGCAGGAGGTAGACAAGGGGCCCTTTGATTTTGACAGATAGGTGTGGGTTCCAGAGGTGGCACCTGCATTTACCAGATATTTATCTCTAAATAGGAGTTAAAGGGGTTCTCCGGTGGAAAACTATTCTTTCGGGCACCAGTTGATTTACAACTGGTGCCCGAAAGTTAAACAGATTTGTAAATTACTTCTATTAAAAAATCTTAATCTTCCCAGTACTTATCAGCTGCTGTACGGGAAGTTCTTTTCTTGTTTAATGTATTTTCTGTCTGACCACAGTGCTCTCTGCTGACACCTCTGTCTATGCCAGGAACTGTTCAGAGCAGGAACAAGTCCCCATAGCAAACCTCTCCTGCTCGCTGGACCATTCCTGACATGGACAGAGGTGTCAGCAGAGAGCACTGTGGTTAGACAGAAATGAAATTCAAAAAGAAAAGAACTTCCTGTGGAGCATACAGCAGCTGATATGTATTGGAAGGATTAAGATTTTTTTTTTTATAGAATTCATTGACAAATCTGTTCAACTTTCTGGCACCAGTTGATAAACAAAAAAAAAAAAATGTTTCCACCGGAGTACCCCTTTAACCCCTTAACGACACAGGACGTATATTTACGTCCTGCGCCGCCTCCCGCGATATGAGGCGGGATCGCGCCGCGCTCCCGCATCATATCGCGTCGGTCCCGGCGCTCATCAACGGCCGGGACCCGCGGCTAATACCACACATCGCCGATCGCGGCGATGTGCGGTATTAACCCTTTAGAAGCGGCGGTCAAAGCTGACCGCCACTTCTAAAGTGAAAGTGAAAGTGACCCGGCTGCTCAGTCGGGCTGTTCGGGACCGCCGCGGTGAAATCGCAGCGTACCGAACAGCTTGCAGGACACCGGGAGGGCCCTTACCTGCCTCCTCGGTGTCCGATCGGCGAATGACTGCTCCGTGCCTGAGATCAAGGCAGGAGCAGTCAAGCGCCGATAACACTGATCCCAGGCGTGTTAATACACGCCTGTGATCTGTGTAAAAGATCAGTGTGTGCAGTGTTATAGGTCCCTATGGGACCTATAACACTGCAAAAAAAATGTAAAAAAAAGTGTTAATAAAGGTCATTTAACCCCTTCCCTAATAAAAGTTTGAATCACCCCCCTTTTCCCATAAAAAAAATAAAACAGTGTAAAAAAATAAAAATATACATATGTGGTGTCGCCGCGTGCGTAAATGTCCGAACTATAAAAATATATCATTAATTAAACTGCACAGTCAATGGCGTACGCGCATTAAAAAATGAATAAAAAGTGATCAAAAAGTTCGATCAAAACAAAAATCACACCGATAAAAACTTCAGATCGCGGTGCAAAAAATGAGTCCTCATACCACCCCATACGTGGAAAAATAAAAAAGTTATAGGGGTGAGAAGATGACATTTTTAAACGTATACATTTTCCTGCATGTAGTTATGATTTTTTCCAGAAGTGCGACAAAATCAAACCTATATAAGTAGGGTATCATTTTAACCGTATGGACCTACAGAATAATGATAAGGTGTAATTTTTACCGAAATATGCACTGCGTAGAAATGGAAGCCCCCAAAAGTTACAAAATGGCGTTTTTTCTTCGATTTTGTCGCGCAATGATTTTTTTTCCCGTTTCGCCGTGCATTTTTGGGTAAAATGACTAATCTCACTGAAAAGTAGAATTGGCGACACAAAAAATAAGCCATAATATGGATTTTTAGGTGGAAAATTGAAAGGGTTATGATTTTTAAAAGGTAAGGAGGAAAAAACGAAAGTGCAAAAACGGAAAAACCCTGAGTCCTTAAGGGGTTAAAAAAAAAACAAAAAAATAAAATAAACAGAGCACTGTAAACTATGCTCTCAATTTCAACATATACATCAAGTTTACATAATAGAAAAATCTGCATCTATTTTTCCAAAAATATAGGGACCCTAAAGAAGGAAATGTACAGCATATTAAAATGCGCCTACAATTTATTGTATTTTCTCTGAACCTTAAAAAATTAATGAGATACTTTGCGTCATAGTTGCAGAGGTTTCTCGCAGTTTTTAAACCCAACCACATGAATTCTACATACACAATAATTATCTCTGGAGATCTGTCTCGTAACCCCCAAACCGTACGCTTTTTTTTGATCATTTAGAGGATGATTTAACCAAATAGGTTGTGGATATGTCTAATGAAGCAGATGACAAGCCCCATATACATCCCGCGTTACGTCTTACTTAGATTCACAGAATAATTACTCCCTTTATATGCTTTGATTGTAACCCCCGAGGCTTCCCGCAAATTATTACCTCTTAATAACCCTGACATAGGACTTGTTTACCAGTGACAGGTAAAATTAACTGGAGAGCATGTTCGCCCCAGAGAAGGAAAATTAGGAGCTCAGCAGTTTCCCTGCCTAGAAAATCATCAGAAAATCATCAGTGGCGAGGAGAAATAATCAGGATTGGCGCTGCAGTATAAACACTATACAGTGGTCCCTCAAGTTGCAATATTAATCGGTTCCGGGACGACCATTGTATGTTGAAACCATTGTATGTAGAGACCATAACTTTATGGAAACCTGGTAATTGGTTCTGAAGCCAACAAAATGTCATCCAAAAATAGGAAAAAGGGAGGATAAAAGATAAATAAGTAGATAACTAATAGAGATAAAGCAAATCCTTACAGATAAATGTAAGAAAGATCTGCAGGGAGCTGTAATCACTGTCTTTGTCAGTGTTTCACAACCAGTGTGCCTCCAGCTGTTGCAAAACTACAACTCCCAGCATGCCCGGACAGCCTTCGGCTGTCCGGGCATGCTGAGAGTTGTAGTTTTGCAACAGCTGGAGGCAACTTCTTTGGGAAACACTGGTCTATGTAGAGGACAGAAGCTTCTTCAGGGTCCTGTACAGAACACGCAATATCCAAAAAAAAAGGGAAATGGAGCCGCCCTCACCTGGTGTCCAAAGGAGAAGCTAACCCTGGCACAGGTTAAGAGTACAGAACATGTAATACCTCCTTGTACTGTAGGGGGCGCTACCAGACACCAGTCAGTGCATACACTTCAGTAATACAGGTTAAGAGTACAGAACATGTAATACCTCCCTGTACTGTAGGGGGCGCTACCAGACACCAGTCAGTGCATGCACTTCAGTAATACAGGTAAAGAGTACAGAACATGTAATACCTCCCTGTACTGTAGGGGGTGCTACCAGACACCAGTCAGTGCATGCACTTCAGTAATACAGGTTAAGAGTACAGAACATGTAATACCTCCCTGTACTGTATGAGGCGCTACCAGACACCAGTCAGTGCATGCACTTCAGTAATACAGGGAAAGAGTAGTACAGAACATGTAATACACCCCTGTACTGTAGGGGGTGCTACCAGACACCAGTCAGTGCATGCACTTCAGTAATACAGGGAAAGAGTAGTACAGAACATGTAATACCTCCCTGTACTGTAGGGGGCGCTACCAGACACTAGTCAGTGCATGCACTTTAGGAATACATGGGTTTTACCAGTGAAATATCCACTGACACATTTCGCAGATTCCATAGCATTGTATGTGGAGTCTGGTTTCAAGTTACAATGGTCCAGAAAAGACCATTGTGTGTTGAAACTATTGTATGTTGAGGCCATTGTAAGTTGAAGGTTCAGTGTAATAGGGGGAGATTTATCAAAACCTGTCCAGAGGAAAAGTTGCCCAGTTGCCCATAGCAACCAATCAGATCTCTTCTTTCATTTTTAACAAGGCCTCTGCAAAATGAAAGAAGCGATCTGATTGGTTGCTATGGGCAACTGGGCAACTTTTTCCTTTGGACGGGTTTTCATAAATCATAAACCTAGATACAAAGGAAGCCCAATAGGGCTGTCTTTAATGCAATGCAAAAGGTGCAGCTGCCCCAGGCCTAGTCGTTCCTCGGGGGGGAAAGTAGCTGCCCCCTGAGGTCTCTGTGCTGCCCAGATGGGCCCTCCCAACTGTTCCAGACTCGTCCCATCTGCTGTCGGAGCACAGGAGGATTGGGATGGTTGAGGAGGGGCAGGGAGAGGCTGCAGATGGTGTCTGTATGCGAGAAGGAGGAGAGGACCTGTAATGTCAAAAGGACCCCTTGGAGTTTTTTTTCCCCTTTAAAAGTAAGGCCGGGTCCACACGAACAGAATCTCCGCCTAGAATTATGACTGGGGATCATGAGGGTGGCCGGTGCCATCAGTAGTCAGCGCTAGGACTACGCGGATGGCGTTGACGTCCCCATAGACAACAATGCATTTCTAAGCGGATCTCTATGGGGATGTCAATGCCGACTACTGACCACTGGCACTGCCCACCTGGCTGTAGATTTTGTTCGTGTAAACCCTGCCTAGATGTGTTTGTGTGTATATACTGTCTGGGCAATATACATACTCTGTGTACAGTATACTGTCTGTATCACTGTGTAATGCTAAAGCATATTACAGAGAATCTAATTATGACATATAAAGTCCCCTATAGGGACTCAAAAAGTGTAAACAAATGTCTTAAAAATTACCGTATTTTTCGCCGTATAAGACGCACTTATTCTTCCCCAAAACTGGGGGGAAAAAGTTGGTGCGTCTTATACAGCGAATACACCCCTATCGCGGCGGTCCCTGCGGCCATCAACGTCCGGGACCCGCGGCTAATACAGGACATCACCGATTGCGGTGATGCCCTGTATTAACCCTTCAGACGCGGTGATCAAAGCTGACCGCCGCGTCTGGAGGGAAAGTAACACTAACCCGGCTGTTCAGTCGGACTGTTCGGGACCGCTGCGATTTCACCGCGACGGTCCCGAACAGCCCGACTGAACAGCCGGGTTAGTGCTTACAGGACACCGGGGGGGACCTTACCTGCCTCCTCGGTGTCTTCTCCATTCAGGGATCCCCTGTATGGCCAGCGCTCTCCTTCCTCGTCATCACGTCGTCGCGTACTTGCGTCGGCGTGTGTAACGACGTGATGGCGGCGACGGAGAGCCAACGGCTGTCCGGGCATGCTGGGAGTTGTAGTTTTGCAACATCTGGAGGTCCGCAGGTTGAAGACCACTATTGGGTTCAAAATCTTTATTTTTTTTAGATTTTGCACCTATAAATCCGGTGCGTCCTATAGGGCGAAAAATACGGTTTATAAAACCAATCCTCTATTAAAAAATAAACTCACCCTTATTTTTCCATAAAAAAAAAAAAAAACAATACACATATTTGGTAACTTCCCCTGCGTAGTAAACGTTGTAAACATAAAAAACAAACAAACAATAAATACATCAAAAATACAGATTTTTAAACATATATCAGAAAAAAAATGCATAAAAAGCACATGTAATCAAAAAGCACAGTCAAAACAGATGGTACATACAAAAACTACAGATCATGGCACAAAAAATGAGCCCTATACATCCCCATATATAGAAAAATAAAATAGTTATAAGGGTCAGAAATTGCGTGTTTCCTATCAATTTTCTTCCCAAAATAATATTATTTTTTTTTGTAAAATTGGCTGTGTCCTTAACCCCTTAAGGAACAGGCGTTTTTCGCACTTTCGTTTCTTCCTCCTTATCTTTAAAAAAAAATCATAACTCTTTCAATTTTCCCGAACAGCTCCCTGAGCTAACCGACACATTTTACTTTCACTTTTAGCCGCGCGGCTCAGCTTTGAGCGCGCGGCTAAAGGGTTGATAGGGCGTGGCACCGCAATCAGTGGCGCGCACTATTAGCGGCGGGTCCCGGCGTCACTATGACGCCGGGCCCGCCGTGATATGATGCGGGGTTACCGTGTTACCCCGCGTTATATCACGGGAGCGGGACTAGGGGCGTAAGTTTACGTCTTTGGTCCTTAACAGGTTAAAGGGGTACACCGCTGCTCCAGCGTTCGGAACATTCTGTTCCGAACGCTTGGAGCGGTAAGCAGGGATTGTGGCATCACAGTCACGCCCCTCGTGATGTCACGCCGCGCCCCCTCAATGCAAGTCTACAGAAGGGGGCGTGGCTGCCGCTACGCCCCTTCCGTAGACTTGGATTGAGGGGACGTGGCGTGATGTCATGAAGGGCATGGCCGTGATATCACGACCCCTGCTGTCCGCACCAAGTTATCTAAATGAATGCCGGGTGCTACACAAAGATCGCCAGTGTCCCAGCTGCAGGACCCCCCGCGATCAGACATCTTATCTCCTATCCTTTGGGTAAGGTATAAGATGCCTAGCAGCAGAGTTCCCCTTTAAAGAGGTACTACCGTGCTGACAACTTATCCCCTATCTAAGGGACCCCCGCAATCTTGCACGCAGCACCCTGCTCTCAGCAGGCCCTGGAGCAAACATCCGCTCCGGATCTGATGACGGGGCCGGTGATCGTGACGTCACAGCTCCGCCCCCGTGTGACGTCACGATCCGCCCTCTCAATGCAAGTCTATGGCAGGGGCGAGACAGCTGTCTCGCCCGCTGCCATAGACTTACATTGAGGGGGCGGAGTGTGACGTCACATGGGGGCAGAGCCGTGACGTCACGATACTCCGGCCCCGTGATCGCTAGTCATCAGACCCGGAGTGATGTTTGCTCCAGGGCCTGATGAGAGCGGGGTGCTGCGTGCGAGATCGCGGGGGGTTCCCAGCGGCAGGACCCCGCGCGATCAGGCAACTTATCCCCTATCCTTTAGATAGGGGATAAGTTGTCAGCACTATAGTACCTCTTTAAGGCCAAAATGGGCTATGTCCATATTGACAGGTATAAAGCTACTTGGCCGGAGTTAATCTTCCTTTTTTGCAATTAATCTCTGTTCTGGGCTCGGTTCTTTGTATTTTGGGCAAAACTTTCGTGCCAGATCCTAATGAGACACCTTTAAAAGAATATAGATGAATATAGATGAACCAAAATGAATGTATTACAGCCTCATATAATGCTAGAATTTTCAAAGAAGAAAGTTTTTTTTTGTACTTTTTCCTATTGCTCAGGAATCTCAGAGACGGTTAATGCAGCTTGTGAAAAGGAGGCTTTGAAAAATCCTGCTAACAAGTCTGAAAAAGCCGAATAGTTAATATGCAGATAAAGTTTACACTGATAGGAGTATTGATCACTCGCGGCTTATTCATCAATCACTGACACAAAGTACCTGGGCTGCAAAGATTGCAAGTGAAACAATTCAATCCATGTGTTACTTTGTATTACAACGAAAGTCCCTGGGTTTTAAAAGTGTGAATGTGTTTGGACACTTTTCCTATATCACAAGTGAAAAAAATAGATTTAAATATTTCAGCAGAAAGACCAATTTTCTCTTCCCATCACCTGTTAAACCCATGGTTAAGAAAAAAAAAAAAAAAAAGAATAAAAGAAAAGAACATAAAAGGCATAAAGGTTTTTTTTTTTCTGCCTTGTCTATAGCTGTGGTACAACACCAGGGATAGGAGCTGCTGAAACATTACCCAGTACAGCACCAACAAACTAGAGAAGTGTTTCCCAACTAGTGTGCCTCCAGCTGTTCCACAACTACAACTCCCAGCATTCATAGACAGCCAAAGGTGGGAAAAAATAGACCACACAAGGGCAGAGGAAGACTGAACTGCTGCAGTTAAATAGCCAGGGCCCAGCAGGGATGGGGCTGGATGATTATCAGAAAGCCAGGGAAATGAGGAACTGCTTGTTAGTATCAGCTGAGGTGTAGCTGTCTGCTAAGGAGCATGTAGTGGAGCTAGGGAAGGTTTGGGATGCTGAAACAAGCCAAGGGGAAAATGGGAAAGGTAAGCAAGTTCCCTTCTCTACATTCAGCATTATGACCCAAGTAGTGGGCAGTTTGCTAGCCAACTTTTAGTATATGCCCATATGTTACAATATCCAACATTGTATTGAATTTTGAGAGTCTAAGATCTGACTTGGTGTCTGATTATGTATCTGTTATGCGACTGTTCAAAAAAAAAAAAAGCAATACTACAAGAATGTACAGAAAACACTAATACAGAAACATGGGATTCGCAATGATAGACAAAAAAAAAAAAAAAAAAAAAACTAGACTTACCAAGAAAAAAAAATTTACAAGAACAGGGTACAAAGCCAGAGATCTTTAAAGAGATACACCAGTAGAATTTTTTTAACCCCTTAAGGACCAAGCATCTTTGCACTTTAATTTTTTCCTCCGTACCTTTGAAAATCATAACCCTTTCATTTTTGCACCTAAAATTCCATATGATGGCTTATTATCTGTGCCACCAATTCCAAAAATCTACGGCAAAATGGGAAAAAAATAATAATTGTGAGACAAAATTGAAGAAAAAACACAATTTTGTACATTTTGGGGGCTTCCATTTCAACGCAGTACATTTTTTCTGTAAAAATGACACCTTCTGTTAACTCTGTAGGTCCATATAATTAAAATGATACCCTACTTATATAGGTTTGATTTTGTCATAAAATCATAACTACATGCACGAAAACTAATACGTTTAAAATTGTCATCTTCTGACCCCTATAACTTTTTAATTTTTCTGCGTACAGTGCGGTATGAAGGTTCATTTTTTTTCTGCCGCGATCTGAAGTTATTATCGGTATCATTTTTATTTTAATCGGACCTTTTGATCGCTTTTTAGTCATTTTTTAATGGTATAAAAGGTGACCAAAAATACGCTATTTTGGAATTTTTGGGGCGCATACGGCATTGGCCGTGCGGTTTAAATTTATGATATATTTTTATAGTTTGGACATTTCCGCACAAATAGATACCCCATATGTTTATTTTTATTTTATTTACACAGTTTTTTTTTTTAAATGGGAAAAGGGGAGTGATTTGAACTTTTATTAGGGGAGGGGTTACATTTTTTTTCACTTTTTGCTTTAGCCCCCTCTTGGAGCTATAACATATATTACACTGATCTTTTATACTGATCATTTTTATCCCATAGGATAGCTGTTACGCCGAGCGCTCCGGGTCCCTGCTCCTCCCCGGAGCGCTCGCGGCGTTCTCCTTTCTGTAGCACCCCGGTCAGACCCACTGATCGGGAGCGCTGCACTGACATTCACGATGGGGATGCGATTCGAATAGCGGGACGCGCCCGCTCGCGAATCGCATCCCAAGCCACTTACCCGTCCCGGTCCCCGGCTGTCATGTTCTGGCGCGCGCGGCTCCGCTCTCTAGGGCGCGCACGCGCCAGCTCTCTGAGATTTAAAGGGCCAGTGCACCAGTGATTGGTGCCTGGCCCAATTAGTCTAATTAGCTTCCACCTGTGCCAGTGAAAGCGTTTCCTTGGGTATCCCTAGCCAGTGTTCCAGACCTCTTGCCGTTGCCCCTGACTACGATCCTTGCTGCCTGCCCTGACCTTCTGCTACGTCTGATCTTGCCTCTGCCTAGTCCTTCTGTCCCACGCCTTCTTAGCAGTCAGCGAGGTTGAGCCGTTGCCGGTGGATACGACCTGGTTGCTACCGCCGCAGCAAGACCATCCCGCTTTGCGGCGGGCTCTGGTGAAAACCAGTAGCAACCCAGAACCGGTCCACCGACACGGTCCACGCCAATCCCTCGCTGACACAGAGGATCCACATCCAGCTAGCCGAATCCTAACAATAGCATTGATCAGTGATTCTGACACTTGACTGCTCCTGCCCGGATCTCAGGCATGGAGCAGTCATTCAACCATTGGACTTTCAGGAGACAGGTAAGGGACCCTCCTGATGCGTCCTAGCTGATCGGGACATCATGGTTTCACCGCTATGGTCCCGATCAGCCCGACTGAGCTGCCGGGAGTGCTTTTTTTAAAAATTTAGACTTGATCGCGCGTCTAAAGAGTTAATAGCGTGTAGCACCGTGGTCAGTGACGCCTGCTATTAGCCACGGGTCCCAGCCGTTGAGGCCTGGCCCGACCCACTATGACGCAGGGTCATGATGTGACCCCATATTATAGAAAGGTAGCGGACTCAGGGCGTAGAGGTGAGTCCTGTGTCCTTAAGGGGTTAAATCAACGGGTGCAAAAAAGTTATACAGATTTGTAAATTACTTCTATTTAAAAATCTTAATCCATCAGATGCTGTATGCTCCAGAGAGTCTCCGTGCGGACATTCCGTGGTGTGAACATAACCTTAGTACTGAAAAACAGAGCAGTCTGTATAAGACAGGAGAGCCAGATTACAAACCAAGACACCACAAGTCTCATGGGCATTGAATGGCACAGACCGGCAATAATGGACTTCAAATAAACAATGCTGCATTTGCCTGACTTCCCGATTTTCCAGTTTCTGATCAAAGGTTGAATTCTTACACCCAGTTACAGTTTCTACTACTTTATTTCACAAAACAAAAAATGATGTTTATTTCTATGCCAAGTCCTTGAGTTTGATAAGGTAATCTTATTGTTGGACGAAGGAGATTAATATTTATTTTATTTAGTACTAAGAAAAAAAAAATTTGCCTTACTGTTTTGCTCTTCTAACAAAACAAGAAAAAAGAAAAAAGAAAAGAAAACAAGAGACTTGAATGTTGAATAAGGCTGAGACTTTCAATTATTTTCTGAGCATATCCTATGGCGATGCATGTCTGCAAAAGGAAAAATGTATTATTAGACTTAAGAGGATTTGTCTTCATGGGCACGTCTGTCATTGAAATTAAAAGGAGTGCAAACAACATTAGGCTATCGTGAGTCCATCCGATCATATTCATAGTTTATTCTGAAGTAAAAAGACCAAAAAACTATCACCCTTCCGTGATTTGTAGACTGTTGAGCTATGGCCTCACACAACTATCTCCACGACTTCTCCCGTGCTGCTCCAGTACATTGGAACTCGTTAGCACGACCCATCTTACCTACCATCAAGAGCTTCTTGGCCAACCATGGGCAATGGGTTGTACTATAAAATATTTGTAAGTTTTTTTTCACCATTTTTATCAACAATCACAGCTATTCTCTGTATATTTAAGATGGCTTCAATGCTTTGTTTGTTATGGTTGAAAAAGGCTTTTTAAGCCAAAACATTGCATGTACTGATGCTTGGTGTAATGAACTTCTAGCCTTATTCACACCGGACCTTTTGATTCGTGTTGTGTCTTCCTTAGATGTATTTGGTTTACTATTGGTAGGCTGGTCAGACAATTGCACAACAGCTAAGGGAGTCCATTGCTGACTTTCTGGCCTACATTTTCATTCTGGTTACCGATACATCTGCGCTCTCTATTTACCGTTAATAGAAACATTGAATGTGTCAGCAGATAAGAACCATTCAGCACATCTACTCTGTCCAATATTCTCAATACTATCAATAGTTCTTGTCTCTATCTTGTTTGAAGGATAGCCTTATGTCTATCTCTATCTTATTTGATGGATAGCCTTATGCCTATCTTTATCTTATATGAAGGATAGCCTTATGCCTATCCCTATCTTATATGAAGGATAACCTTATGCCTATCCCTATCTTATATGAAGGATATATACCTATCCCACGCATGCTTAAACCTTCACTGTATTTGCAGCCACCACTTCTGCAGGAAGGCTATTCCATGCATCCACTACTGGCAGTAAAGTAATACTTCCTGATATTACTGCAGAAACCTTTCCCCTCTATATAAAACTATGTCCTCTTGTGGTAGTTATTCTTTCAAATATGCTGTCAGTCTTTATTGCGTTGATTCCCTTCATGTATATAAAAGTCTCTATCATATCCCCTCGGTCTCGTTTTTCTTCTATACATGTTAAGGTCCTTTAGCCTTTCCTGGTAAGTTTTATTCTGCAATCCATGTGCTAGTTTAGTAGCTCATCCCTCAACTTTCTCCAGTGTATCTATATTCCTCTGGAGATACGGTCTCCAGTACTGCACACAATACTCCAAGTGTTCTGTACAGTGGCATGAGCACTTCCCTCTCTACTGCTAATACCTCTCCCTATTAAACCATCAGCACTTCCCTCTACTGCTAATACTTTTCCCTATACACTCATGAGCACTTCTCTATTTTTACTGCTAATACATCTCCCTATACACCCATGAGCACTTCCCTCTCTACTGCTGATACCTTTCCCTTTAAACCCATGAGCATTTCCCTATTTCTACTGTTAATACCTCTCCCTATACATCAATGAGCACTTCCCTATTTCTACTGCTAATACCTCTCCCTATACATCCAATCATTCTGATAGCATGACCTGATGCTCTATGACATTTTCTGCCTACCTTTTGGTCTTCTGAAATAATGACCCCTAAATCCTTTTCCTCAGATACTGAGGTCAGGACTGTATCACATATTCTATACTCCAGCCTAAATAAATATTATAGTCTTAGGCCTCGTTCACATTGCCATTGGATTCCGCTATTCAGAGTTCTGTCGGCAATCCAGCTAAATTCCTGTAAAATTACCGGATCACCAATGGACCCAATGCAAGTTAATGGGGTTCATCAGGACCTGGTAGTAGCTGTTTGCATCCGATCCCATTTTGTGGTCCAATCGGCTCAGAAAATAAAATAAAAAAGAGCCGATTGGACCCTTAATGTGTCGTATGCAAACGGCAATGTGAACCTAGCCAAATTATACATAGCAGTTCAATAGCCAAAAATATAAAGACCCTTAGGCCTGAGGTCCACCCAACAAAAGCTTTTAAGTCCTTCTCAGGCCTAGACAAAGGTAAATTGATTCTAACACAATCCAATGCAACATAGTTTTACGCTAATAAAATACAGTTAACATTTTCGAAATACCAAGAACACCACAATGAATAGATATTTTAGTGTAATCTAGTTGTGCACGGATGCACCTGTTTCGCTATATGTAGGGATCCTGCTGTTTGTGTTTGCGTCTAATTCATCATTTGCTTATTTTTGTTTTTGCCACTTCTTAGATTCTATTCCTGTCTCCAGTGGCAAAGTTTATCCACATAGAAAGTGAAGGGGTTAAACCGGAGTTGGAATAATTCCTCCGGAGCCAAGGGGAATGTGTCTTCCTGGCGGCCCGGCTCCTCAGCAGATCGTTAACTGCACACAAACTGCACCACAATTATTTTAACCAGAGGCTGTTCCTGACCCATAAAAATGAACCTGCATTTGTCACAGCCTGAAATAGAATAGTGGGAGCAGACTGGTTCCTGCTAACAAACGCCTGTCATCCTCAGCCTCACACAACCTGGCATATGCCACTATCATTTCTTTGCTCAATCGGCCTTGAACCGGGATATAAATATGTCTGCAGGAACATTCATTATCCATAGAACCCAGCATTGTCTGAACTGGTAAGGAGGGAAGCTGGAGACATGCGCTGCTTTGCATGTTACACCTACAGCTTGAACTCTCTGAGTCTATATATACCTTCTACCCATTATACAGGTATACATAAATATGATATGCATTAAATACCTGTATATATTCTGCAGCTTATGGATGCTCAATGTTTATGTAATTAATGTGCATTTTCTTTGCATCATTGTTTATACCGTATTTTTCGCCATATCAGACGCACTCTTTCTTCTGGGGGGGGGGGGGGAAGTTGGTGCGGGGGAAAGTTGGTGCTTATATGGCAAAAACACATTAAAACACTGTCCTATAGCGGCAGTCCCTGCGGCCATCAACGGCCGGGACCTGGGGCTAATACAGGACATCACCGAACGATCGCAGTGATGCCCTGTATTAACCCTTCAGATGCGGCGATCAAAGCTGACTGCCGCGTCTGAAGCGAAAATAATACTAACCCGGCTGTTCGGGACCGCCGTGGTAAAATCGCGGCGTCCCGAAAAGCTTACAGGACACCGGAAGGGACCTTACCTGCCTCCTCTGTGTCCGATCAGCAAATGTCTGCTCCGTGCCGGAATCCCCTGCATGGCCGCTGCTCTCCTTCGTCGTCATCACGTCATCACGCACGCCGTCCCGTCATCCATTAGGAGCGACGTGATGGCGGTGACGGAGAGCGAGGATACTGGGCAGCAGAGATGTTCCGGAGCGATGGGGACACCCCGAGGAAGCGGCGACAGCGATGGAGGGCGACATCCAGGGCAGCGGTGATAAGCAGTGACGGGTCCGGAGCGGCGGGGACACGTGAGTACTACCTCCTATACCAGTGGTTTTCAACCCTCGGATCTCCAGATGTTGCAAAACTACAACTCCTGGCATGCCCGGACAGCCAACGGCTGTCCGGGCATGCTGGGAGTTGTAGTTTTGCAACATCTGGAGGTCCGCAGGTTGAAGATCACTGTCCTATACTTTACATTGTATTTGGTTCAGAATCTTTATTTTTTCTAGATTTTCCTCCTTTAAAATTGGGTGCGTCTTATATGCCGGAGCGTCTTATATGGCGAAAAATGCGGTAATCACATACAACTAAAGCGTAGTGTTAACTCAAAGGATTTGTAAATTACTTCTATTTAAAAATCTTAATTCTTCCAGTATTTATCAGCTGCTGTATGCTCCAGAGGAAGTTGAGTTGTTATTTTCAGTCTGACCACAGTGCTCTCTGCTGACACCTCTGTCCGTGTCAGGAACTGTCCAGAGTGCAAGCAAATCCTCATAGCAATCCTCTCCTGCTCTGTACAGTTCCTGACATGGACAGAGGTGTCAGCAGAGAACACTGTGGTCAGACTGGAAAGAACTACACAACTTTCTCAAGAGCATACAGCAGCTGATCAGTACTGGAAAGGTTAAGACTTTGAAATAGAAGTAATTTACAAATCTGTATAAATTTCTGGCACCAGTTGATTTAAAAAAAAATTCCCACCGAAGTACCACTTTAACCTCTTAAGGACGCAGGGCGTACCTGTATGCCCTGCGCTGCTTCCCTTCTTTAACGCAGGTTTAGGAGCTGATCAGTGTCATAGCAGGGTGGTCTCAGTGGCCGCCGAGACCCTTCTCTAATGCCTGACATCACCAATTGTGGTGATGCCTGACATTAATCCCTTAGAAACCCAGATTAAAGCCTCTAAAATGAAAAATCCCTGGGAGCTCAGCGGATCAGATCGGGACTACCATGGTAAAACCGCGATGTCCCGATCAGCTGAGAGGACAATGGGAGGGCCCTTACCTGCCTCCTCATTGTTCAATCAGTGCTCTGATGTTCCAGGAGGCCTCAGCAGCCTGGAGCAATTGAGCACCGATAACACTGATCAATGCTATGCTATGGAATAGCATTGAACAGTGTATGCAATCAAAGGATTGCATGTAATAGTTCCCTTTGAGGACTAAAAAAATTGTGTAAAAAAGTTTTTAAATAAAGTTAACATATGGGAATTAACCCCTTTCCTAATAAAAGTTTGAATCATCCCCCTTTTCCCATAAAATAAAAATGTAAGCAAAAATAAAAAGAAACATATGTGGTTTTGCCACGTGCGTAAATGTCCTAAGTCTAAAAATACAATGTTAATTAAACCGCAAGGTTAATGGCGTATATGTAAAAAAAAAAAAAAAATTATAAAATTGTGTATTATAGTTAGTATACGCTAATTTTTTTTTATAAAAAGCGATTAAAAAGTCCAATCAAAACAAAAATGGTACCGATAAAAACTACAGATCATGGTGAAAAAATTAGCTCACACATCCCCATATACAGAAAAATAAAAACGTTATAGGGGTCAGAAGAGGACAATTTTAAATGTACACATTTTTGTGCACAAAGTTATATTTTTTTACAGAAGCAAAACAATATAAAACCTATATAAGTTGGGCATCATTTTAATTGTATGGACCTACAGAATAAAGATAAGGTGTTCTTTTTTACCAAAAAGTGCACTGTGTGGAAACTGAAGCCGCTAAAAATTACAAAATGGCGTTTTTTTTTTTTTTGTTTTTTTTTTTTATTTTGTCCCACAAATATTTTTTGCTGTAGATATTGTGGTGAAATGATTGATGTGATTACAAAGTACAATTGGTAATGCATAAAACAAGCCCTCATATTGGGTCTGTAGGTGGAAAACTGATAGATAGACTAAACTGATTTTTAGAAGGTGAGGAGGAAAAAAAAAAAACGTGCAACAATGGGAAAACCCTCAGTCCTTAAGGGGTTAATGTGCAAAATACTGTGCTAAAGAAAGAAGATTCACAGTGACAACAGCAATATATCATCAAATAAAAAAAAAAATACCCCAGTAAATCTAATGAAAACAAAGATGAGGATGAAAAATATTTATGGTTTCCAAAAAGAAATGTAACCAGTCATAAATTAAATGTAGCGCCCAGGTCACACATTAATGATTATGACACTATAAAGGCATCAAGGCATCTACAGCCTGTAATTGGCCAGTATATCAAATCACAACATGATTAGATTCAAATAGGAAAAAAAAATGCACAAAATTGTCTCAACGCCTTTCACCCAGTATATGCTGGTATCTTCAGGGGACCAATTGGGATCTTGATCAACAGAGGATGGATGAATATTTAAAAAAATGTGTTTTATATTGTTGCTACATCATTGTTTATCCTTTTAATATTTGTGTTTTATTGACACAATACAAATTATGTACTGTTTATTATTAACAATTACTAGCAAGTCAATTAAAATGGCTTTCGTACAACCTTTGGACTAAGACTGGTGGTGGGCACATGAGTGGCTGGCTACAAGCAGCCAAAATGTTTTGGCAACACAAGAAGAAAAAAAATGCATAGTTATTGTCAGATACACACAACAAATTATAGGTAAAGGTGAGGGGAGGGGCAATACAGTATAGTAGGCAATACTACACACCCAATGAGTGTGGTTCAGTACCCCCAATAGTGTAGAGTACTACAGAAACAGAGTAGCATTCCATGACAATGTTGGTGGCTACTACATTTTTTTGTACTTACCGTAAAACCAGGATGCATTATCAATTTCTTTATCAATTTGGACACTCTAGTGAGGATATTTATTATCCTTAAGCCAACATTAGAGTTAAATTACCCACTGGATCTTTAAACTTCATGTGATATCTCCATTGAGCCCTTGAAGGGAATGACCTCAGCTAAACATGTACATATAGGACAAATGAGCTTCAAGCTGTGGGCTTCAGAGCCTTTTTTTCCATCTGGAATAAGTCACTCTCATCGTTTGTCCGATTATTTAGCCCAAAGGTTTCCTGCGTCAATATTAATCAACTGATCTCTTTTCCAGTTCTCCAACCTGTCAACTCTTTGGAATATAATACTTAGAAGAGCTATTATAATATGGTGCAAACTCTCTGCACCAGCTGTAACTTTCTAGGGTCATTTGCTTAGATAGCATTACATTCATTTCTACCATCCAATAAAGTAGAAAGCATTAAGATTTTGTAGGCCTAGTGTAATGATCTGGTCCTCATCTTCCTCTCTGTGCACGAAGGTCTGAATGCTGGTGAGTGATGTATCAGCCTTCTATTACCTGCTTAAGTGCCTATCAAGTCTTGAACTCTGGCACATGTCCTGCTCGGCTGATTATTTAAATCTTGCTGTGAGCATTTATTTGCTTTTGATTGTACTTTACTCGCCCATCAACGTTCAAGTCTGTATTAGCTGCATTAGTTTCTCTGACCTTCTTCATATTTCCTCACTATTCTTTAGAATGCTGATTTAGTTCCTCTTTAATACTCCTGTTATTGACCCTTGCTTGCGCGACCTGAGTTTGTGTTTGTTTTTCTCTAGTTTGTCCTTATTGTCCTGTATGATCTGTTGTTGCTTTTTTCCTATTGTTTGATTGACTTTGTTCCCTGACTGTTTTGTGGGTTTTGACTGTGTTACACCCTGCACTTAGTACAGGGATCTTCGTCTAGTTGATAGTCAATCATTTAGGGCAGATTGGCAAGTAGTCAGAGACAGATGTGTGGGGGAGACTAATAGTTTGCCTTTACCCTGCCCGACGTGACACCTAGTCACAAGAATTTCAAAATATTCATTGCATCAATGGAGTAAATTTCTGGTGTCTACTGATGTTTATTTTTATTACTCAGGATAAGATCAATAGAAGAGAAAACCTTTGAAAATGTAATTTTAGAAAAGAGGTGATTTTGACATATATGCAGGAGTCCCCTTCCTGGGAGATTTCACTTGTAGATTCCTCTAGATTCCAATATGTTGAGCTGCTGTAAGGTAAAGTTTTGACTTGTTTTCTTTTGTGGCCCAAAAAAACGCAAGAAAAAACGTCACAGCATTTTCCTGTGTTTGCCATTTTTTTCTTGCGTTTTTTCGGGCATTTTTTGCTTTTGAGTGGAAATTGCATTTTTGGCCCCTTTGAAGTTTTTTCTAAATTTGTTGGGGACCCAAAAAAAAAGTACAAAAAAAGGATGCAGTACTGATGGAAAAAATGTATTTAACAAAATTTTTATTTTTTATAACAAAATTTTAATAAATTTTTAAACAGGGATCAATTTATGTAGGTGGGTATTAGTACCTGCAGTTAAGGACAGATCACAGCGGATGTCACTCCTGATACCCGCTGTGATCCTCCTGTATAATATATAGATGCGGGTGACCAGCTGCTCTTCTATGGTCCCCTGCACTGCCGTATATATACACCTATTCATATTTTCCACAGAGAGTTGTGATTGGCTGAAACCATCTGGCCAATCCCAGCTCTCTGTAGGAAATATGAATATGTGTATATATACGGCAGTGCAGGGGACCATAGAAGAGCGGCCGCCACATCTATACATTATTCAGGAGCATCGCAACGGGTGTCAGAAGTGGCATGGGCGATCTGTCAATTAGTACAGGTACTGCTACTCCCATCATGGCACAGTGTGTTCCATGCTGGGAGTAGTAGTACTACCTAAAAATGTTTTTTTTTTTTAAGTGAAACACACACACACTACACACTACATTTTTATTATTGTCAGCTACATTTTTTGTGCCCTGCCTGCCCACATAAATTGATCCCTGTTTAAAAATGTATTAAAATGTTGTTATAATAAAGATACATTTCATTAAATACAATTTTTCCATCACTACTGCATCTTTTTTAATATTTTTTTTAATGGTAAGAAATGTTATTAAAAAAGGTATCTCCCTCACTTTTTTGGATCCCAAAAAAAAGAATAAAAAACACCTGCAAAAACTCCAAAATTAAAAGGCGTTTTTTTTTTACTCCCAAAGACTTCTATGGGAGAAAAACGCCACACTTTCAGGGGAAAAACGCCATGGCCTCAACATGCTGCGACTTTGCAAAACCGCCAAGTAGCTGAAAAAAATGCCAAAAAAAAGAGTGAAAAAACTGCATAAAAAGGATAAAAAAAATGGCAAAATGATAAACATAAAGTGCAAAAAGAATTTTGAGATTTCTCATTGATTTACAGCTAACATCTGGCCGCAGCGTTTTTTTTTGGCGTTTACTCCTTTGGATAGGGGATAAGATGTCTAGGGGCGGAGTACCCCTTTAATCCCTCCAGCCGCAAAAGTTTCTCTCTTCATAATGTTCTATGTCAGTCTACTAATAAAGATTTGAAATACATGAAGGGGTTATGTGTATAGTGTTTAGTCTTGGGTTTCAAAGTTCACCTGTCCAATCAATTCGAAGGGCAAGGAAATTCCCCACGTTGTGCTGCTGATAGGACTAAAGGAAAACAGATTTCAAAATTCAAACTTTTCAGTGATTTCTAATTGACTATTAATTGACTACGTAACTTTTAATTCCAACATTGAGCCAGGATGGGAATTTAGTTACAGGGCTGACAGTAGGTGAGAGAAAGCTGGATAAAAACCCTGAGATCCGGGATGGAACCTGGTCAGACAGAGCAAGATCAGAGCAAGGAGGACAGGACTAGAGCATGACCAGATGGAGAAGAATTAGAACCAAGCGGACAGAACTGGAGCATGGTGCAGGCTGAGACCAGGAGAAGGTCTGTACAGAATTGAGGCAAGGCAGAATCCAAGCGAAGGCTGGGTTTATATAAGGAGGACAAAGTAAATCAGAATCTAAGATCAGACTGGGTCACTACCAGGAATATAAGAGTAGAAACCAGAAAAGGAAAGAAAGCCAGGAACAAACCAGGAAACTAGGAAGAAGGTCAAGAAAAAGGAACCAACAAAATGGCTTGAGATCACAGTAGCAGGAGCCAGAAGGGACCATAACCAGGGCTGTTCTACACTTAGGCAGGGGTCTAGCCAAGGATATCATTGGCACATGTTGGTTGCAGGAGCTTGGCACTGGAGTGGGAAGTGGTGAGTACTATGATTATTATTTATGACACATTGACTTATACTCAATCATTTTCCTCCTGTTGATCTCTGTTCCTAATGAAATAACCAATGATTCATTGCTTCTACATAGTAAAATATGGGGAAAAAGTTGGAGACAGGGAATACTTTTCCTTGGCACAGTATCACAGTATATGATATGTATTTGAATTTAGAGAATTTTGATGTGTGACTTTTAAGAATGTGATATTTTATACCCATTAATTACAGTTTTCATGTACTATTAAACATATGGCCTCATCTCACTGCAGGGCACCAGCCCTCATGTTCTATATTATTATCAATGTTTTGCTGTATCTTTTTTATGGAAGTCAGTAGAAAATTACTAAATGCACCAGTTAATGAACTGTTTCTATTAATGACCACATTTATTCTAAAAATATATAATGGACAGAAATTGACCACCACATCAAAGAGCAAAACTACAGTCCACAAAATATGGGTGTCCTCCAGTATCGGAGGTTCCATAGTCAAGGGTATATAGTATCTTTAGTTATGTTAAAGGGGTATTCCAGGAAAAAACTTTTTTTTATATATCAACTGGCTCCAGAAAGTTAAACATATTTGTAAATTACTTCTATTAAAAAATCTTAATCCTTTCAGTACGTATGAGCTTCTGAAGTTAAGGTTGTTCTTTTCTGTCTAAGTGCTCTCTGATGACACGTGTCTCGGGAACCGCTCAGTTTAGAAGCAAATCCCCATAGTAAACCTCTTCTAAACTGGGCGGTTCCCAAGACACGTGTCATCAGAGAGCACTTAGACAGAAAATAACAACCTTAACTTCAGAAGCTCATAAGTACTGAAAGGATTAAGATTTTTTAATAGAAGTAATTTACAAATCTGTTTAACTTTCTGGAGCCAGTTGATATATAAAAAAAAGTTTTTTCCTGGATAACCCCTTTAACCTCAGCAGTAACTTCACACTCCATTGTAGCAATGGTGTTTTAACTATCCCAAGAAGGTGCAGGCTGCAGCAACAGCCCCTCACTAGTTGTACCCCAAGGGCCCTCTTGACTTCCATAATAAAGTTAGGACTTCTTTATTGTCTAGCAGGGGTCAATGAGTCCATACACCTGAAAACTGCACATTTATAGATGTATGGTTAGCACAACAGTAGCACTACATCTGTCTCAAAGTGTGCTATGCTATCACACACTTTAAAGGAAAACCGTCAGCATGTTCATCCACACTTAACCCAATACACTGGGTTATAGTGTGGGAGAACAGGAGTCCAACAAGGGGTCTTTTATTACTTTTAGTACTTTGCTCAAAAAATAAAGGGGACACTTAACAACACAATGTAACTCCAAGTCAATGACACTTCTGTGAAATCCCACTGTCCACTCAGGAAGAACACTGATTGACAATCAATTTCACATGCTGTTGTGCAAATGGAACAGACAATAGGTGGAAAGTATAGGCAATTAGCAAGACACCCCAATAAAGGAGTGGTTCTGCATGTGGTGACCACAGACCACTTCTCAGTTCCTATGCTTCCTGGCTGATGTTTTGGTCACTTTTGAATGCTGGCGGTGCTTTCACTCTAGTGGTGGCATGAGACGGAGTCTATAACCCACACAAGTGGCTCAGGTAGTACAGCTCATCCAGGATGGCACATCAATGCGAGCTGTGGCAGGAAGGTTTGCGGTGTCTGTCAGCGTAGTGTCCAGAGCATGGAGGTGCTACCAGGAGACAGGCCAGTAAATCAAGAGACGTGGAGGAGGCCGTAGGAGGGCAACAACCCAGCACCAGGACCGCTACCTCCGCCTTTGTGCAAGGAGGAGCAGGAGGAGCACCACCAGAGCCCTGCAAAATGACCTCCAGCAGGTCACAAATGTGCATGCGTCCACTCAAACAGTCAGAAACAGACTCCATGAGGGTGGTATGAGGGCCCAACGTCCACAGGTGGGGATTGTGCTTACAGCCCAACACCTTGCCGGACGTTTGGCATTTGCCAGAGAACACCAAGATTGGCCAATTCGCCACAGGCACCCTGTGCTCTTCACAGATGAAAGCAGGTTCACACTGATCACATGTGACAGACATGACAGAGTCTGGAGACGCTGTGGAGAATTTTCTGCTGCCTGCAACATCCTCCAGGATAACCGGTTTGGCGGTGGGTCAGTAATGGTGTGGGGTGGCATTTCTTTGGAGGGCTGCAACACCATCAATGTTCTTGCCAGAGGTAGCCTGACTGCCATTAGGTACCGAGATGAGATCCTATGACCTCTTGTGAGACCATATGCTGGTGCGGTTGGCCCTGGGTTCCTCTTGATGCAAGACAATGCTAGACCTCATGTGGCTGGAGTCTGTCAGCAGTTCCTGCAAGAGAAAAGCATTGATGCAATGGACTGGCCCGCCCATTTCCCAGACCTGAATCTGACTATGCACATCTGGGGCATCATGTCTCGCTCAATCCACCACCGCCACGTTGCACCACAGACTGTCCAGGAGTTGGATGCTTTAGTCCAAGTCTGGGAGGACATCCCTCAGGAGACAATCTCATCATGAGCATGCCCAGGCGTTGTAGGGAGGTTTTATGGGCACATGGAGGCCACACACACTACTGAGCCTCATTGGGACTTGTTTTAAGGACATTACATAAAGTTGGATCAGCCTGTAGTGGGGTTTTCCACTGATTTTGAGTGTGACTCTATATCCAGACCTCCATGGGTTGATAAATTTGATTTCCATTGATAATTTTTGTGTGATTTTGTTGTCAGCACATTCAACTATGTAAAGATGAAAATATTTCATATGATTAATTCATTCATACAGATCTAGCTTGTGTTATCTTAGTGTTCCCTTTATTTTTTTGAGCAGTATATGTCCAGTAGGTCCTGAGATATGTCCCCCAGAAGATCCTCTGCTAAATTCAGTGAGCCATTTACAGGGAGTTGGGCTCCACCCACTCAATTTACATCTCAATTGTCTGTGACTCCACTTCACTAGGATGTGGAGTCACAGACAATGAATATGTAAATTAAGTGGGTGAAGCCCCGCCCCTTGTGCGTGAATCACTGAATTTAGTAGGATTAGAGGATCTTCTGGGGGACATATCTCAGGACCTAGTGGACAGATTAAACCCCTTAACGACCATGAGAGTATATTTATGCTCGTGGCCGGCTCCCGGTATGTGAAGCGTGCTCAGCTCCTGAGGGTCCCAGTTGCTATGAGCAGCCAGGACCCATGGCTAATACCGGACATTGCAGATCGGGCTGATGTCCGATATTAACCCTTTAGATGCCACAGTCAAAATAGATTGTGGTGTCTAAACAAGGAAAAAATACTGCCGGTTAGCTCAGCAGAGCTGTTCGGGACTGCCATGGTGAAATCGCAGCATCCAGAACAGCTGAGAGGACAGCAGAAGGTGCCTTACCTGAAATCCAGGCTTGAGCAATCAAACGTAGATAAAACTGATCAATGCTATGCTACGGCATAGCATTGTTCAAAAGATTGCATGTCAAAGTCCCCTATGGAGACTAAAAAAAAAGTGTAA
Organism: Hyla sarda; assembly: GCF_029499605.1. NCBI lineage: Eukaryota > Metazoa > Chordata > Amphibia > Anura > Hylidae > Hyla > Hyla sarda. Next base: position 29,024,369 of record NC_079194.1, read on the forward strand.
AAAAGTAAAACTAAAGTGAATAAATGTGATTTAACCCCTTCCTCAATAAAAGTTTTAATCACCCCCTTTTCCAATGAAAAGAAAAAATGTAAACAAAAATAAAAAAAATACACATATGTGGTATCACCACGTGTGTAAATGACCGAACTATAAAAATATAATGTTACCTAAACCATACGGTTCATGGCGTAGATGTAAAAAAAATTCCAAAGTCCAAAATTGCAAATGTTTGGTCACTTTGTATACCCTAAAAATATTTATAAAAAGCTATCAAAAAGTCCCATCAAAACAATCAAGGTACCATTGAAAACTTCAGATCATAGCGCAAAAAATTAGCTCGGTATACGGAAAAATAAAAAAAGTTATAGGGGTCTGAAGATGACAATTTTATACATACTAATGTTGTTGCAAGTAATTATACGTTTTTTTAAAAGTAGTAAAATAAAATAAAAATACATAATTTGGGTATCATTGTAACCGTATGGACCTACAGAATAAACCTATGGTGTAATTTTTACAAAAAGTGCACTGCGTAGAATTGGAAGCCTCCAAAAGTTACAAAATAGCGTTTTTTTTTTCCAATTTTGGCCCACAAAGAATTTTTTCAAAGTTTCACCATAAATTTTTCGGTGAAATGATTTATGTCATTACAAAGTACAATTGGTGGTGCAGAAAACTAGCCCTCATATAAGTCTGTAGGGGCAAAATTTTAAGTTTTCTGATTTTTGGAATGTTAGGTGGAAAATACGCAAGTGCAAAAACAAAAAAATGAAAGTAAAAGACCCCTTGTTGGATTACTGTACAGTATGTATATGTTTTTAATAGGTGTATATGTTTGTTTGTTTTTTTTACTTGAATATATATCCCAACAAATTGTATCACGAAAACCATCACAGATTGTTTAATGAATATATTATTGTAGAATAGAAGAAGATGCCAGTGTGGATAATGCAGAAATATCGTTTATTAGGAATAAAAGTCAGAGACACTTCTTGTGAACACAGTCACGCATTTCAGATGTTGCCACCATTAACTTGGTGGCAACACCTGAAACGCTTGACTGTGTTCACATGAAGTGTTATTATTCACACTGGCATCTTCTTCTCCTCTATGGACTGAAATGTGGCTGTAATTTACATTTCTGTGGTTTTGCATTTATCTGTTTTAGTTCCTGTTCAGACTTTGATTTTATGTCTGAACAGTTTCTGTTCTAATTATTCCTTGGGTTAGAAGAGTTAATGCTCTCAGTCTATGGTAGCTCGGGTGTGGTTTTATAACCTGATTTCTGCTGGAATTAGATCTGTACTCTGACCATGTCTTGTTTCTTTATGCACCTTTTGTCTGTTTTATGAGTTTTATCCATGGTTATGAGTCCTGTTTATTATATAGATTTTAGCCTGCTTAGTTTTAGTACATTTGTTGGGTTTTAGTACTGTGTTTTGTTCGTTCTTCATTCACTTTGATATATCCTACTCTGTGTTCACATTGTGTTATACAGTTGTACTATTCATGTTGTTTATTGAGCACATTGAGTAAACATCCACAATGCCAGGAGAAAAAAAAGTGCAATTAATAGTCTTTAGATCACCCACTGCCAGCAAAAATCTCCACCAAATGTTTTCTGTAACTGCAGATAAAATTTCCACAATATTGAGAAGGAATTTTGGACCTCTCTGCAAAAGTGTTTTAGTCAATTAATTTGTTATTGGATGCCTTATATGTGAATGGCTGAGTGGGCAGGTACTGGATGAGATCTTATCTTGGAAGCAAAAAACCGACAGGCGCATCAGGGGACCAGAAGGAGATGAATCGGAGGTACAGCCGGTACAGTGGGGACCAGGAGTAGGTAAGTATAGAATTTTTTTGTTTGTTTGTTTCACCACATCTCCAGCCCCATATGCATTTTTTGCCCATGCTGAAAGCCCCCTTTATTGTCTAGAGTCTGACTTGGCATTTCAAAATACAAACCTTCTCGTTCAGCTATTTGTAGAAAAGATTTACAAATGTTATTGCAATAAGAGGAGCATGAACACTTTCTGCATAGGTCTCATAGTAATCTGCTATGTTTAAATACCAGGTTTTAACTTATTCTAAAATAATAAGGAATTTACTACACGTACCTAGAGGTAAAGTCTATCAGTATATGAAATTCTACAAATATGTGTTTTCATGGTCATCGTCTTTGAGTAACTGATCACAATTACATCATCTCAGGTATATAAACTACGGTAGTTTGTCCTAAGGTAATAGAGACCTTGGAAATTAAAAATAGAAGTTTGGCAATTACCGAGCTCGGCTCCTTAGAACCCTTGGGTGAATGCCATCCGAGCCAAGCATCTCTTTGGAATTTATTAATGTCCTAAATCTGGATTGTTTTCTAGGTAATGTTTAAAGTGTGATCTACATCTGGTCCCGGGGCAGAATGTCATCGTATGAAGCAGTATTTCAGGAATCCCTGCCTCTGAACTAGGTGACTCTGGTTTATATCCCAAATGTCAACTCCTAGTGACCTTGGGCAAATCACTTATCTGCCTGAGGCTACAAAATGAAATCATTAATGCTTAAGGGTTAGAACAGCTTGTACTGTCAATTTCCATCTGCTACATTTTAAAACGATTGTACCAGAAAAAGGCGCAAATAAAAATATATTTATTTTGAAAACATTGTAAATTATTAAGCCCACCCACAAAGAACCATAGACACTGAAATGTATCATGAATGTTTAATCACTAAGGTTAAACTTTAATTAAAAGTTTTTTTTTTTGTTTATGTTTTTCTCCAAGAGAAGCTATAACAAGTCTTGGTCAAATCATGTAGATTGGAAGTCAATTGAAAGCCATTGGTCATAAATGAAATTGGAGAGTAGGGAGTATGAATAGGATCTGTCACCACTTTTCTGATGGTCCAGTTTAAAATTGTATATTGTTTGTTTTGTATGTGAGAAAATACTTGGTAATGGCCAATTTAAAATGATTATCCCCCATATGGGGATTTTAGTACTTACCTGCCAGACAGTAATGGGCATGCTTAGGAAGGATCTGTGCTTATCTGTGTGTTGTGAGATTACCATAACACTTGTCACTATGCCGGCTGGCAGTAGGTGGATCCTCTGTGCCAGAGAGGGATTGGCGTGGACCGTGCTAGTGGACCGGTTCTAAGTCACTACTGGTGTTCACCAGAGCCCGCCGCAAAGCGGGATGGTCTTGCTGCGGCGGTAGTGACCAGGTCGTATCCACTAGCAACGGCTCAACCTCTCTGACTGCTGAAGATAGGCGCGGTACAAGGGAGTAGACAGAAGCAAGGTCGGACGTAGCAGGAGGTCGGGGCAGGCAGCAAGGATCGTAGTCAGGGGCAACGGCAGGAGGTCTGGAACACAGGCTAGGAACACACAAGGAAACGCTTTCACTGGCACAATGGCAACAAGATCCGGCGAGGGAGTGCAGGGGAAGTGAGGTATACATAGGGAGTGCACAGGTGAACACACTGATTAGAACCACTGCGCCAATCAGCGGCGCAGTGGCCCTTTAAATCGCAGAGACCCGGCGCGCGCGCGCCCTAGGGAGCGGGGCCGCGCGCGCCGGGACAGGACCGACGGAGAGCGAGTCAGGTACGGGAGCCGGGGTGCGCATCGCGAGCGGGCGCCACCCGCATCGCGAATCGCATCCCGGCTGGAGGCGGTATCGCAGCGCACCGGGTCAGTGGATCTGACCGGGGCGCTGCAGTAGCGAGAGTGTAGCGAGCGCTCCGGGGAGGAGCGGGGACCCGGAGCGCTCGGCGTAACAACACTGTTGCTATCTTTTTTTAACTGGCTATTTCCTGTTCGAGTTTCCTTCTTTACCTACAAATCCCATTATTCCTTGTTTGTAAGTGTGAGGTCACTTTCCTTCCTCCCACACAGCAGCCACTGCTCTCTTCAATGCAATAGACCAGTGTTTTCTAATCAGGGTGCCTCCATCTGTTGCAAAAATACAATTAGTTGCATACTGATCTCCCTCCCACCCAGCGGTCGCTCCACCCATTAAAGTAGGACATGCTCCCTGTTATCACCTGACTAGTGATGAAATGTCTCGACTGCACTGCAACCTGGAAAAACCTGACACAACAGTCATTTTGTATGCTGTTAAAAATAAATATTGGGGTCAAAATCACATAAAAATTGCGAGACCACCGTCACACACAGGTATAGACACTATATTATGAACTACACTAAATTTACAGCCCCGTGAGCATAGTTAAATAAAACAAAATTCCTGGAATACCCCTTGAAATCCTTTCCTACTGTGTAGGCTAGGCACTGCTTCATGTATCAACCATCTCAACCCAGGTAATAGCAATCCCTGTGAGCTACCGACCCCTGAGTTATTATAATGTATATGCATGTGTTCATTTGTTTAGGTTGATAGATCTACAGATGTAGAACCTTCCAACTGGATTGCAGTTGCAATAAAACTTTGCACTTTTCTAAGAAGCAAAGTGGTCTGGTGGCTGTGAGGTAAGTTGTTAGTACTATATTCATTGGGGGAGATTTATCAAAACCTGTCCAGACGAAAAGTTGCTGAGTTTCCCATAGCAACCAATCAGATCGCTGCTTTCATTTTTAACAAGGCCTCTGCAAAATGAAAGAAGCGATCTGATTGGTTGCTATGGGAAACTCAGCGACAATGAGGGACATTTATGAATGTTTGCTTATGTATTCTTTTTTTTGTAATTTTTTCCTTACTTTTTTTTTGCTTATACTTGACTTATTTATCAACTGGTTTCAGCCTGTTGATAATTTTCTTTCACGTAAGCAATTTTTCCTTTTTTACTTTGGTAGTAGCTTTTTCTGCTCCATGTTTGAGCTGGAGTAAATTTAGTCAATTTCTAACCCTGTTGCGACTTTTTTTTTGCGCAGTTGCGACTGTCGCAGTTAATAAATACCTGACTACCCGTAGTCCATTTTAAAATTATTACTACGTAATAAATTTTTGGAAAACTTGCTTTTCTCGCTTTCCAGTCAAAATGTTGCTCGAAAAATCACGTAGTTGCAGTTGCGACAATTTTGCGACAATAATAGTAAAGAAAACCTGACTAAACCCGTTGATATATGTCCATAAATGTGTACAGTACTGTATGCATCACAATTTAAAGTGGTTGTCCAGTGAATGAAACAATTGGTGTATGTTGTCAAAAAATACAATATTATATAATGTTAAAATGTTATTAGTCATAATGCACAGATCTTCCATATAAGCTAAGATAACTGGCTTGTGCCATTGACGTCATGTCAAACTCTCTGAATACAGTCTTTTCTCTCCCTGCTCCCCTCTCCCTCCTGTATGTTCAGGATGAGGAAAGTGATGTGGGGGAGGGGGGGGGGGGGTGGATTAGCTGTATTAGTGTGCATTAGAATTATTACTCATTAGATAAGGCAGAAGGAAGCCTTTCTCAGTCACAGTAGTTTTATGTCAGAACCGGTTCATTAAGTAATACATCTAATGTGCAGTAATATGAGCTCCCCTTTTCACATAACTGGTATCATTCTGAACAGACAGGTGGGGAGAGCAGGGATGGACCAAACTACACTCAGGGATTAAATGTGGTTTGGATGCTACAAGCCAGACAAGTCAGCTGATAATGGAAAATCTGTGCAGTATGGCTAATAACATTATAATAGCAAGTGGCTTTATTATACTTTTTGACACCATACACTGGTCTTTTATTTTGCTGGTCAACCAGCAATGTGATATTATCCTGACTGGCTCTCATTCACATTACTGTCACATTTACTGGGCCAGATTTCACACCGAGCCAGGAAATGTGAGGTAAGCGATGATGCATACAGTACTGTATCACTTCCCAAGCACCCAAGACATGCAGCAGCTCAATAAAGCAAGGAGTGGGTGTGCTATGCTAACAGATTAGCGTGCTACAGAAACAGAGTAATGGGCGGTTAACTTAAAGAAAACCTATCACCATGGGCAGCGTGAAACGGATATACGAAGCGGGCTCATGGAACACTATAATTTTCTTTCTGAAATGCTTAGATATTTCAGAAAAATAATTGTTTGAAAGACCCGGATAAGTAGTCATGGCCCAAACAGCCTTGAGTGTCATTCTGCACCTGTGTATAGAAAGACATGTGTCATTCAAAGTCTGTGGGGTGTGGAGCACCACCCCCTGGGACTACTTGGACAGGTTCCCTTTAACCTTGGAATTTGGATGATGCATTATCAATATTGCAAAAAGTCCTTATATTACCTCAACCAATAATTTATTTGTATACTGAGTACAGTTTTGTCCTTACAATGGAAATTAAATCAGAGAAATGTAAAGTACAGTAACCCCCCCCCCCCCCTGACCTACCATGGCCCCGACATGTGATCATTTCAACATACGATGGCCTCTCAGAGGCCATCGCATGTTGAAGGCAGCATCAACATACGATGCTTTTGTATGTCGGGGCCATCGCATAAACGGCTATCCGGCAGCGCAGACTGCTTCAGCTGCCACCGGATAGCCGTTTACAGTGCCCCGTGTGGTCTGATGACGATCACTTACCTGTCCTCGGGGCTCCGGCGCGTCCTCTTCCGGATCCCCTGCATTGTCGGCGCTCTCCATTGTCGTCCTCACATCGCTGCGCACGCCGTCCTGTCATCCAATAGGAGCGGCGTGCGTAACGAAGTGATGGCGGCGACGGAGAGCGAGGATGCCGGGGAAGCAGAGGCCTTACCGGAGCGTCGGGGACGCGGCGACAGCGTTGGAAGGCGACATCCCGGGCAGCGGTTACAAGCGGTGACGGTCCGGAGCGGCGGGGACAGGTGAGTACAACTTCCTCTACCAGGTTGTAGACCACTATCCTATACTTTACATTGCACGAATCCCTCAACATACGATGGCTTCAACAAACGATGGTCCGTTTGGAACAGATTACCATCGTATATTGAGGGACCACTGTACAGTTCATGTCCAAGTCCATGAAGATCACAGAAGACAATTCCATGGCTATTGATCCCCATATACTGGCCAGAAGATCAAACTGACTCACAGAAGAGTAAATTATTAGTTTGTATGAAAATAGAACGGGATCGTGATTCTCTTCTGAGGGGTCTTTTGATCTTCTGTCTGGCAAGGAAAGTTTTTCAAGCTACACAAACTATATTAAGTTGCATTTACAGCTGAACATGACATGCCATGGGCTTTTTTACACCAGATTACAGAGTATTACATTTTAACACTTCCATTTCATCCCATATGAATTCTCTCTCCACCTTTCACGCAAATGCTTTTTTAAATAAGTTTTAATATTGTATTAAAATAGGTTTTGATCTGAACCCATATCTACAGGTCCCCACTATTATATATATATCTAAGGAACAAAAAGTTACCGTATTTTTCGTCGTATAAGACGCTCCAGCATATAAGACACACTTAATTTTATAGGATAAAAATCTAGAAAATAAAGATTCTGAGCCAAATACAATGTAAAGCATAGGACAGTGATCATTCAACCTGCGGACCTTCAGATGTTGCAAAACTACAACTCCCAGGATGCCCGGACAGCTGTTGGCTGTCCGGGCATGCTGGGAGTTGTAGTTTTGCAACATCTGGGGGCCCGCAGGTTGAAGACCACTGGTATAGGAGGTAATACTCACGTTTCCCCGCCGCTCTGGACCCGTCACCGCTCGTCACCGCTGCCCTGGATGTCGCCCTCCATCGCTGTCACCGCATCCCCGTCGCTCTAGAACGTCTCTGCTGCCCGGTATCCTCGCTCTCCGTCGCTGCTACGCACGCCGCTCCTATTGGATGATGG